>NW_026705794.1:0-300000 GCF_029867415.1 Vicia villosa | reverse complement strand
CCAAAGAATCTCTGGGAATGTAACCTGGGGGGTATTTGATATTGTGAAACTGATCCCACAAAATTCGTTTTGCTCGTGGCGGTGTTGGCACCACTTTTAACTTCAATTGAAGTACACAAGTGCTTATTCGAGGGTGCTTCTCGCCTTGAGCTGGCGGGCTGGAAACCCTAAGAGTCACATTACCTTCAATGTTACCAGAAAATTGTGCACCTTCTTCCTTGATTTGCATATGAATAGCCAAATAACCAGTCCAAGGCCAGATGACTTCAGAATATGTAAAATGAAGGCTTAAAAGATTCCCTACTTCTTTAAAAGGATGCCATATTGGTGGACTTTCGACGTAGCCAATAACCCCCATTCCATTTAAAATGCTGGCATTGAAGATGACAGGCATGGCACCTGCATAGAGTGGCTGGCGACAAAAGGGCCATGCATAAGGACAATCCGTGTAATCAAGAACACTGGGAAAAATGCTTGCTCTAGGTTTGTAGCTCTTAAGAATCTCATATGATTCTAACCTGAAAATTGCATTACCAAACAAGAAAACATGATGATTAGAGAATGGTTAAATAGAGACAATTTTGAAATTTTTCCAAATGTACAAGAACCTTGCAGATTGGTTTAAGAATCTAATTTGATTAAGAAAATTTTCAATAATAATAGATATTGTCATATTAATATGATATGTTTAAAAGTAAAAACAAAACAAATTGGAGAGCTAAATACAAAAACCTACAGATCAACTCTGCCAGCGCCCTGCTCGTACATGTTAGGCCCAGCAAGCTTCGCAGCACCCTCGACCAATGCTTGTTTCATGCTTGCTGGGTTTAAGATATTTTTGCGATCGGGTTCAGGAATGACACTGACAAGCAAACATACAACACCAGCAACTACAGGACTTGCAACACTGGTTCCTGATAAACTTTTACAGCCCGAACTAATCTTTGATCCCATTATGTCCCGTCCATATGCAACAACATCTGGTTTAACACGGCCGTAACTGCAAGGGTAAATATTTACCATCAAGTAAGAAACAAAACTCGCAAATACATTTGAAGGAATCACAAACTGACAGACGAAACATAAATGGTACCCGTGAGGAAGTTCCCATGTACTCATGCCACGCGAGGAAAAGGAGGCTATATGGTCACTATAGTCAATACCTCCAACACCAATCACATCACTTTGATCTGCTGGATTATTCAAAGTTCCATAAAGTGGTCCGTCGTTTCCAATTGCAGAAACCATGATTATGTTATTGGCTGTTATCTCCCATATCTGGTTAACAAATTTGAGTCGTAAAACTATAAAAACACACTTCTATAGTTGGTGGAAGAAATAATTATCATATATGTAACAAAAACATATAAAGGCTTCTGCAATATAATGGCTACAGTAGATGAAATACATTCTCCAGAAAATAATATAACTGTTGTCTTTAATCTTTAATACTATAAGTGATAACCTTTTGAAGTTTTCTACCTCAAGATAAATAAGTTACAATACTCGATACTATCAAATCCTGAGCTAGAACAAATAGGCACAAGAAGTTTACCTTTTCCACAAATGGGTGATCCAAGTAATCAGGTCCACCTATACTTAAATTGAGCACATCCATATCGGTTGCAATTGCATAGTTAAAGGCATCAAGGAACCAAGAGGTATATGACACCTGCAATAGGCTGAATGAAATCTTCTCAAAATCTTGCCAAGTATTGCAGAATACAAATATCAGAAGCAGCAGAAATTGAAGAAAAAAAATGCAACTTAATGAACATTTATAATCTGCTCAAAATGCATCTAAATTTTCCTATTAGGGCTTGCAAATGATTACTCTAATGCCGTTTCCATGGAATAAGAAAGAGTTCAATTCAACACATTTCCCCCCTTCGAAAGAAATACTTCAATAATAATACCCAACAGGCATTACCTGTGCATCAGTGAACACACGAAATGCATAAATCTCTGTATCTGGTGCAAAACCAAGGCACTCGGAGTCCATACCGGCAACAACACCGGCAACAAAAGTCCCATGTCCAAGATTGTCATTCAATGTATCCTCATTGGTCCAATTTGTACGCTCCTACAAAGTTCCTCAACACTCAATTCATCAACAATCAATCAACCACTACTCCCAACATCATATCAACCAAACAAGCATTACCTTGATGTTACGGAAGTGAGGGTGATCAGCTCGAATGCCTGTATCAAATATGGCCATCTTGACCTTTGCACCAGTGTGGCCTCTCGTCCATAGTTCTTCCGCCCCAAACATGGAAGTAACTTGCGATCTCTGTTACAATGAAACACCTCAGACCATGCACATTTTAAACAATCAATAAAATTCAGACAGTCCAATTACTAGTTACCACCATAAACATTGCATAGCTTTCATATATACCAAATTCAATTCATCAAAGTCAAAATCAAAATTGTGACAAAAAAAGTTGGAATCTTTTTAGCTTCCCTAAGATAGCAATAACAAAACTCAAAACAAAAAAAGACCTGGCTCAACAAATCTCTACCCCACTTGAGTGAACCATTGCGATGGATAGAATCTTCTACATGTTCATCTGCATCACAAAAGGACATCTTTGTGAAGATCTTCCCTGGGCGCTTATTCCCATTAACAAAGGAACCAACTTTATCACTCTCATGCTTCAACAAACCCCTCTTATAGCTCACATCCAAACTCACATACTTCACCAACCCTAATTTCTTAATTTCGTCAATAAGCCCCAATTCATGAACCGAAACGAGGCCAAAATCGGTGGGGAACTTAGCTGCAGGATTATTCCGCACGATCCAATGCCACCCTTTTGATCGGAGGTTGGATTCAAGGTAAGCACGGTGGTGATCGGCGGTTTTGTATTGGGTGAATCCGATGATGTAATTTGGAGGTGGTGGTGGTGGTGGAGGAAAAGAGGGATTTAGGGTTAGGGTTTTGAAAAGGGCAATGAAGAGGAGGAAGAAGGAGAAGGTGGCGGTGGTGGTGGTCGTCGTGGTGGCGGCCATGTTGGCCGGAATGGACACACAGTCAGAAAGAGAGACAGTGACAGGATCGGTTTCTTTGTTGGTTGCTACATTAGCATTTACGACATTACATTGAATTTAGGATTATGTTTGATTCCTTGCTTTGTTTCTGTTTCAATCTGGTTCAGTTGTTCAATCTTCTATGTCTTTTGTTTATGGTTTGTGTCTTGTTATTTTAGAATTTTAGAAATTTAGAAATAGGAATCATGTTTGATTTAGGTTTTTATTTTATTGTTACAAAAGAGAATTGGGAATTAATTTTATTAATAACTCATAAACACTTAATTAAATACTCAATTTAGTTTCTCTAAAAAAAATATATAAATGATTTTTATCATTTGATAAAAATAAATGGAAACAACTTAGTTACTACTACTAGTACTATTTTATTTGCAATTTGTATGGTTGAAAAAAAATATATAGATGGATGAAAAGGAAACGACCGGTGTTAGAGGAGGCATCAAATATAACCATGAAATTGGTATATAGTTTATACTATCGAAGTGTGTGAATAGTCAATTCTCGTGCAACATATATTTTATGTCATGAATCAACACAACATATTTATGGTACTTATTGTCGAGGGTCTCGATGGTGATAATATTGTGTGATGAGTCTATATAGCAAATTGTGTCACTTAAACCCATGTTTTTGGTTGGCGAGAGATCATGAAGGATGGAGTGAAGCTTTCCCTATAAAACATCTGAAGAGAAAGTGTAAAGCTAGGGAAGTCACATTGCCAAGTTCCGAAAGAGTTGGGAATAAGCTTGTCAAAACCAATGTCAGCAGGGGTTCTGATGCAACTTTCATCAACATTAGTGATAGTGAAGGAGAAACTGAAGGAGTTCAATTTAATGAAATGTTCTTTAATAACTCTAGTTTAAAAGTAACTAAAGAAAGTGAAGAAGTAGTTTGTCGTAGAGATAACAGATTGAGAATGGCAATATATGAGAAAAGGTTCATATGAGATGCTAGTTGAATTTCCATTTCTCCAAGTCCACCAGATCTCCACAGAAAAAAGGTTAAAAAGGTTATTATGGTGGCCAAAACATCCATTTTTAAGCCAAACATTTTTTCTTAAATACTGTAAATATTTTTAATTATAAATTCAAGATTTGCGGAGTTGGTGTAATCTCAATCACAATGGACGAAGATATAATCATCCATGCCACATTGAGCGCTCAAAGGCATGGTGACCATGTTACATCAGTGAATCAAAGAAAGATTATGCATTGAGTTGAGACAAGGGACCAAAAAACACGCACTTAATATTTTCTATGAGGCAAAGTTTCCAAATACAATATTGCGGCGACTGTGAAATTGTGATATTGAAAAGCCACGAGTATCTATTATTTACAGTGTAACTTCCACTTAAGGGTGGAAAACGGGTATGCCTGCCCTGTAAAATTCCATAAAAAAAAGACGGAGCGAGCATTGTGTAAGGTGTGGGCTTAAAACCTTAGTCTGGCCCATAAAAAACGAGGGAGGGGCGAATTCGCGAACACTGCACCTTTTTAGCCTAAAATTTACAAAAATGCATGTTGATGCATGCGTCCGCAAAATAAAGACACGTTTAGCGGAGCGCGCATATTAGAGGGTGTAGCCCTAAAACCTTGGTATGTCGTTGAAAAGTATGGGAAAATAGGCATGCCTAACAGGGCATACCCATTTTGCCACCCTAGTTCCACGGATGTGATATGATTAAATAAAGACACGTTTATTGTTCGCGTTGAAACTTAAATTTGTTGTTAAAGTAGTTTCAACAATAGTATGTTCTCGACGATCAGTTGACATGTAATTTCTGTGGGGAGGAACTGTTAAGTATAAATCTTCCATAGTGAGATCAAGGTCATGCATATGAATAAACAGGACAATAACAGCAAAAACGTCAAAAGAAGTCTATTGGTTAAACCATAAAAAGGACGAATCGGATCTAGACATCCAATCATACACATCATTGAACACAAACTTCTCTTTGATAATGGATTTTTGGGGGGTAGTACCTGTAGCTGTAAAACATGAAAGCAAGTGGGCATTAGGAAATTATCTTTTAGAGAGGACACTTACCCAAAAAGTGGGCATTAGACAAGTTTTTTGATAAAGAGAAATGTAGGCATCTTTGACTGATCAGTTTCCTCAGAACCCAGTGTTCTTTGCCCAAGAGATTTTTCTTCAAGCAACCAAGGTAATGTTTGTGTTGTCAATATCCTTTTAGATTAGGTTTTAAACTAATCGGTCTAGGTATCACAAACGCTGTGTGGAAGCCATATATTTTGCATGTAATAATAAATGAAAGCAGACAACTTCCTGACTTGTTTAGAAGCTAATTTTCCAAGAAGTCATGCAGTTTTTTATATTCTCAATGATTAAATTTATATCACTCCATTTAAATTTGCTTTTGAGGATAGGAAATCCAAAATATTTGTTCAAATAGGTTGTGATATGGATGTCATAGAAAGCCGTGATTTGGTTGATTTTCATCCAATGAATATCGGAGAAGAAGAAAGCTCGAAACTTGATAAGTTTGTTCTTTAGACCTAAAGCACAACTAATGCGATAAAAAATGTTAATGATAATTATGAGTTGAGATTTATTGGCTTTTATGAACAGGAGGACATCATCAATAAATCAATTGAGGGAGATGTGTGGTAAGTTAGTAAAGATGAATATAAGTTTCTAAAAGTCACTACTAACAACACCAATGATGACAAAAAATGTGTTTCTTCATTTACGTGATGAAAAGGTAAGGTGATAACGAATCTCCTTGATAAAATATTGTGAAATGGACTGAAAGATGTATTCTATTTTCATTCCATATAATGAAGAGAGACATAACTTATGAAGAACTCTAATTGACATTATGAAACACAATTTCCAAATCTAACTTTAAAGTAACATCCCCGACTTTCTTCTTTGACTTAAGCACGTGGTGGTCAATTTTCTACAACAACAACAAATTCATAGCAGGAGACATCATAAATTTTTTTGTGTATATATCAAAGCATGATACTAACCTTGAAAGACATGGTATAATATGTTCACATTCCTTTACTTGTAAGCAACTATTAAAACTACTAAATCAAATAATTATGGATGAAATGGATGAGAAAATTTACCTAGAGAAACAAGAGCAAATCCATAGAAACAAACATTAGAAAATTTTATGTCTATCTATTAAGTATTAAAGCATAATATTAACCTTGAAAGCTTTTATAAAAGAGGTTGACATTCATTTACTTAACCTTGAAAGCTTTTATAAAATATGTTGGCATTCATTTACTTATAATTTACTTGTAAGTAATTGTTAGAGTAAAGATAACTACTAAAGCAAATAATTATCCTATAATGTTATGGATATAATGGATAAGAAAGTTATTATTACATTTTCTAAAATATCTTTGGGAACTATTTTTCAATAAATAGTAGATAATAAATACCATTTAAAAAAAAAATGTGGGAAGTTCAAATCCGCGTCTATGTATCTAAGTCTAATGTTTCTGCACATCTATCAATGGAGACAAATTAACCGAATAATTATCAAGATGTTTAGTTAAGTATTGTCGCATTTTTAAATAAAAAAAATTATGAGATTTTCATTGTAAATAATAATAAAATACTCACTTATTTAAATTACTTGACAAAAAAAAACATAAAAATAAATTGAAGTGGTTTGTGTTTGAGACCGAGCAAGGTTATGGCGCGAGGCTTGATCCTGTCATCATCACCAACACTACTCACTGCAAATTCTCTATTTACTTCTTTCTCCAAAACTCCACCAAAAAGTTTCAAACTTTCACCCTTTTCTTACCTTCTCCACCATCGCCACTATCCCAAATCTCCCTCAATTTCATCATCATGTGTTTGTTCTTCCTCTTCCCAACAATGCTCAATCGACATCTCCAATTACAGACAAGCATTTTCCAACCGAATGGACATGGCTGGAATCAAACCCCATCACAGAATTGGTTTGCTCCTCTTCTCTTACTCTTCTTACTTCCCACTCACCACACAAAGTTTCAATTTTTTTTGCTATTTGTGCAATTTGGTGTGTGCCCTTTTTGTTATATATGTAGCATTTGTTAGAATTCAAGCTATTAAGTCCTTTTTGATGGTAATGATTTTATAGAATTATTACTCTACCAGAAATAAAGGAGAAAAGATATGATTTTCCCACTTAACTAGCCTGTTTGGATAAAAAAAAACTTAAAATTAAGTGCTTATAGCATAAGCAATTATCATATAAGTGCTTATGTATAAGCTATTTATGTAACAAAAATTAAATAGAGTCAAACAGCATTCATATATATAAGTTATGAACGGTTTCTGTAAGCTCTCTCAAATAGTCTCACAGGCCGCAAGTATTTATGCCAATAGATAAGCTCAAATAAGCACTTCAACACAAATAGTAGTTTTTGGCATATTTTAATAACCATTATATCAACAAGCTTGTTTGGATAAATAACTTATAAGTGTTTTTATCATAAACACATATAAGATGTTTCTTTAGCTTGTTGTATAAGATATTTCTATAACAAAAGATAAAATAAAGTCAAACTGATTTCATATAAGCTTTAAGCTATCAGCTATCATGGAGAGCTTATGGAAATAAGCTGAAAACAACTTATGGACATGCCATAAACTGTTTCTACAAGCTCTCCCAAACAGCCTCATAAGTTTACTGTTTCTACAAGCTCTCCCAAACAGTCTCTTAGCTAAGTGTTTATGCTAATGAATAAACTATAGTAAGCCCATTCAAAGCATTATAGACAAGACTTGTTGAATAAATAGTTTATGATTAAGGGTTAGATTAAGTTTCTGAGAATGACTTATTGAATAAATGCTTAATTTGTTCATTATCCATTTCCCACTTATGCAAAGAACCTATATTTTTTCTTTCAGTGCATTGTTTTTTAACCTTTTGATGTTATGGTGCTTCTTTTCCTATCAGCTTTGGGTGTCTCTGGTGGCCCTGACAGTATAGCACTGTGTGTGTTAACTGCTGGATGGAAAACTGCTGGTGTTAATTCTGCTGGAACTGACAATAGTGGTTTCATTGACGGTCTGTTGGCGATAATTGTTGATCATGGACTACGTGCGGAGAGCAAAGACGAGGCTAACGTTGTTCGTAAACGTGTTTCTGAAATGGGTTGGTCTAAATTTGATTGTGTAGTATGGAAATGTGATTTGAGTTCTTAAACTTATTCGAACTATGAACTTTGTTGACATAAGCACTCCATACAGGAATCAGATGTGAGATTGTCAACTGTGATTGGCCAAGCGGCAAGCCAAAACAGGGTCAATTGCAAGAAGCTGCTCGGGAAATGAGGTTATTGCATCTACGCATTGTGTTAATAAAATATTAGGCCTCGTTTACTTTCTGAAATGAGATTGCTAGATCTGTTTTCGAAATTGTAAAAGTAAATGGTGAAGAAAATATTAGATCTATATTCTTATGCTTATTAGTTGAAGTGAAAATGAAAACATGAAAGTAAACGGGCTCTTAGATGTATGTGCTAAGAGCTTCTATAAAAGTGTGCTAATTGCGGATTTTGATTTCTTTGAGCTTTAGGTACCAAGTCTTTCATGATGTTTGTGCCAAACAACAGATTGGAGTGTTGCTTATTGCACATCATGCTGATGACCAGGTTTAATTCGCAATAAGTTATGTTCAAATTATATTTTTTATTCCTCCATATTATTTTTGATGAGTTGCATATGTTATGTGGAGGAGTTTTTGGAATAGTTTGGGCCCTAAAGTAGGAAATGACCAAATGTTGCATTTTTATTTTCTTGTCAGTTGATTGAAAAATTGAAAGCTTGTTCAAGATGTTAGTTAGACATGTAATGATTACTGAGAAATGATGCAGGCCGAGTTATTTATTTTAAGGCTTTCTCGAAATAGTGGTGTGCTTGGACTTGCAGGCACACCTTTCACCTCCCAAATTTTCCCTGTGCATACACATTCATACGGTGAAGTTCCGGCAAATCAAAACATCCTTCTTGTGCGGCCGCTTTTGGATTTTTCAAAGGAAGATATGTACAAGGTTGGTACTAGATATTTCTTTATTTCATAGTGTATAGCATAATTTGAACAAATCATAATTATTCCCTGATACGCTATTTAGTATATAGTATTGTCGAATAGCAGCAATAGCGGTACTATAGCACTGTAGCATAGCAGAATTAGCACAAACTTCTATGTTCTGCGATTCACAATTGATCACCGATTTATATATGCATTGTTCCTTTTCCTCCTTCTCCCATTGGATCATTGACTTGATAATTTAATCGTCTTTCTTTATCTTTGCAGATATGTCAAGGTGGTACTGAAGAGTGGGTAGAAGACCCAACAAATCAAAGCATGTTGTTCACCCGCAATAGAATACGAATGGCACTGAATCATATGTCATCTTGTAAGTTGTGATGACGAGTAGTATTATGATTCCGTTAATAGTATTTTAAATAATCGTTTAGTTCTTCTAGCCAACATTCTTTTCCGAGTTGTTCAAATGACACTTTCTTACATTTTCAGTAGCATTCAAGCATGAACTCCAAAGAGTGATTTCTGCATGTCGAAAAACACGTGCATATGTCGATCAAGTTTGCCATAGCTTGATACATCATGCTGTGGTTATCAATGGTGTGAGTATCACTCAACTACTTATTCTATTCATTGCCAATTTTTATATCATTCTATTCTTTAGAATTCACTCTCGTCCTGATTCTGGGATTGTGATAATATTTGCAGCATGGATACGCCGCTATTGATTTACAGATTCTCTGTCCTTCAAAAATTGAGGATATATGCTTGATGAAGTTTCTTTCCTTGGTCTTGCAGGTACTTCTGATGTTGCACATGAATATTCGTATTTGCATATTCTTCTAATCATAATAATGTTCGAACTTCTATTTTTTTCAGTTTATATCACAAAGACAGAGGCAAATAAGAGGTAGTGCTTTGAAATTGCTTATGGATTACATACGTACTTTTCCATGCAAGGTAAATCTCCTTGCATGATATTGCTTTGGTCCTAACTCAATCATTCAATTTTATTGAACATTGTCTTAGCTGCATATAGGTCTGAAAACGTGTCAATTTCCGACACCGACGCATATATTTAATAACTTCTATTTTCTTAAATTATTATTTGTGTCAGGGTCGTGTCTGGTGCCCTAGACGGTACGAATGTTTCATAGTCTATAAGAGATTATCTTAGACTATGCTGATTCTTTTATCTTTCTTTCTTGCCGACACATCAGCGTTTTAGCTATAAATATTTGAATAATTTTAAATTTGTTTTCCTATTCTTTTTTTCCTCAATAATGCTGTAGAACTCGATCACTGCCGCTGGTTGTTACCTTTGTCCGGATCCTGGTTCTAGAGGGTCCAGAGTCCTGGTTTGCTGTTCTTTTGACTTTACTTTGCCCTTAAAGATGGAATTTTTCGAGACGCGCGCTTTCAGACAACAAGAGTTTTGTGTTATCAATGAGTTGGGGAAGATTATAGAGGATGGAAAATCATATGCAAATCACTTGGTTCTAGATTCATCAGATATCCACTTTTTGGATGAGAATCATGAATCAGTTCTGGATGAAGCTAAAAGGCTAAACATAATCAGTGAATCAACCTACAGTAGCATTCGAGTACTGCAGAAACAGGAAACCGATCGCTTCAGGTCTAAAGTTGGAGCCGTTTCTGAATCCGCATCAAAGCGCGAAGATGAAGTTGTGACCACTTTTGGCAAATCACTTCAACCGGGGAAGTCCTGTTACTTCATGGATCGATTCATTCTAACATGGAAGTTGAATGATAAAATGGATACCAACATGGTTTCTGGTTTAGTTGATTATGATCAAGCTCTTGAAGTGCGGCACATGATTGAATCCGATTGGCTGTATCTTGCCGAGTTATCCAAGTATTCTCTATCGGAAAACTTTACAGAATATGAGGTTATGTCAGCTAATGGAAACGCAACGACGAAGGAGAAAACAGCTCCTCCATATTTGCACTATGCCAGTTTATCAGCAAAAAAGGCTCTAGTTTTGTTAAAATCTATCCCAGTTGCTGCAAGGAAAAGCTTGCCTGTTCTGATTAATCAAGACGGAAAATTAATAAGCATTCCAGTGAGTTAACCTCTTATCTATAAGTTGACTTATTATAGCTTATCTACTAACATAAACACTTGCGAAACTGTTTGAAAGAGCTTATCAAAACAGTTTATGATATGTCCATAAAATATTTTCAACTTATTTTCATAAACTCTTCAGAATAACTTATAAAAAAAGGTTATAGTTTATATAAATTTAATTTAATTTTTATTTTATCTTTTGTTATAAAAACAACTTATGAATAAACACTTATATGATGACCACTTATGCTATAAGCGCTTAATTAAGGTGTTTATCTGACTAAGTGACTATACTTTCTTCATTTTTCAGAGTGTCAATTTCAGGCAATGCCCTTGTTTGATGGTGCATGTGGAATTTAAGCCAAAAATTCCACTTGGGGGAGGTCACAGGTCATTCATATAAAAAAAAACTAGAGAGAGAACACTAAATATCATGATTATGAGAAATTATTTTGGTGGTTTGAAGTGCGAGAAATTATTGAAACCATCTTTGGCACCACACATTTCAAGTCAACCGAAAAGGGAATGTTGAAATGGAAGAAAGTTCTAGCCACGGCCACCAGTGACCACAAATTGCGCGTAACACCCGAGCTTATTGATTTCCATGCTTTGATGGCGATTACTGACAGAGCCTTTCAGGCAAGCTGGTAAAAGGGGAGATGGAGATTTCTGAAGTGATCACCATGGAAGATGCTTAACAAATTCTGCAAGGAATTTAAATTGGTTTTTGTTCTATGTTCTTCATATATTTAAGCTCTTGTACATTAAATTTCATACAAATAGAAGTGGATTATGAGGTTGTGGCAAATCTCTTCAACCACCAAGAAAGTTCTCTACTTCTAATCTTATTATGAAGTCAATAACTTCTTATGGCATCAAAATGATGAGTTGCTCAAGTTGATTAGTTTTTTTCCCTATATTTTTTCAAATTCCATTATTTGTTCATGTTATTGTGACAGAAATATAAAGGAAAAACAAAAAATTGTGTTTACCAACTTTGACTTTATAGTTATTCCTGATGTTTAGGTGGATTAGAAATGACAACATGGCTGGACGGGGTCATGTTTTACCTTCCCGTCCCCAAATCCGAAACTACTAATATTTTTTCAAACGGGTTCGGTTATTCTCAACCCTCTTCCATCCTTGTAGTGGAAACAATTTCTTAAAATAAAATTGGTCCACTTTTTCAAACCCATAACCAGTTCCAAACCTAAAACCCGTCCATATTTGGGAAATTTTATATATATATATATATATATATATATATATATATATATATATATATATATATATATATATATATATATATATATATATAAAAATAAAATACAAATTAAATTAAAATATTAATGTATTGATTATATAACTAATATTTAAGATTATCAAAATCAAATAACTCAAATTAACAAAACCAAATAGCGACAAGTAGAAGAATCCAAAATATAATTTTAGGATTTTTAATTATAATAATCTTTATATAATTGGAACATGGCCAGGTGAATTTTAGTGTTCCCGATATACCACCCCCTTTTAAAATTGGAGAAAGTTCAAATTCGAGTTCTGTCAAAAAGAGTTTTTGCGTGCTTCTTTTCATTAGGATACTCCTAAAGAAAAGTGGGACAATTTTCAACTTACCCAAAAAGGTACAACCGAGGCAAAAAATATTAAAATAAATACATTGATCCATGATTATGAAATATTTAGAATAGCACACGAGGAAAACATTCAGGAAATGAAAAAAATATTTTATTCACGTTGTGAATCATATGAGAACATTCAGGAAGTGAAAAAAATATTTAATTCACATTGTGAATCATATGAGAACTCTGGATAAAGTTTTTTAAAATGAGAATTTGGTTATCAAAGTCCTTAAATGCATAATACGCAGCTAACAACTTAAAATCACTCGGATTTACGAATTTAAAGATTTGTTTCATTATTATTTATTTTAGGGTTAATAGTCATTTGCCCCCCTGCAATAGTAGCGATATTCGGTTTACCCCCCTTTTAAAAAAAAATTTTGTTTTACCCCCCTGTAATATTTGGGTACCCCCCTAAACGTGTAAAAACCAGGGAGTAAAATCAAAAAAATATATTTTACAGGGGGGTAATTTTCCTTCTTAGGGGGCAAAAGACTTGCAATTTTAATATTATAGGGGGGTAAAACAAATTTTTTTTTTAAAAGGGGGTAAACCGAATATCGCTACTATTGCAGGGGGGCAAATGACTATTAACCCTTTATTTTTCTACTAACTATGTGTTGAAAATAAAGACTTTCGCTAAAAGAATAAATCTCAAAGTTGAATGCTATTATTCCTGGAGAGAAGTATGGTCTTATATTAAGCTTAAGTGTATTTCTATGTGCTTATGTTTCATCAAGTAACTCATCCTTTTTATTTTTTTCCACTTTTTTGATAATGACAAAGAATGAGAAGTATACTCTCACAGGAGTAGAGTATAGTCTTTATATGTGAAAGGAGAGATAACCATTATGATCTTTCTATCTATCTTCTTTTTTTTTTACCACCTTTTTGAAAGATGTGTTGTCATCATTAAAAAGAGAGTAAATGTGGATCTATATGGTGTGCATGTATGGTCGTCAAACATTATTTGAAGTTAATAAAGTCAATGTGTTTGTAAGACCTTAATACTTTGAGAGCAACACACTTAAGTAGACCTTAATACAAGAAAAGAAAGCCTAGGTTAGAAATAAACAAAGGGTCATGCTAACATGTGCACATGTTAAGGATACTATAATTAGAAAAAGTTAGATATAATTAAATGCAATAAAGTCATATTTAAAGTTTCGATACATTAAATGCACGTGTTCCAAGAAAAAATTTCTATAAATATCTCATTAACTTGTGACCTTGGGGCACATGTTAGCTTTTCCATAAACAAATTGGGCCTATTATCATATCAAACCAACCGGGTCATATGGATCCACCAAGTAGATATGTCAACAAAATAAACAAACAACTTTTCAATTTGGTAATAAAAATCATATTTTTAATTCAATCATCCAAACAACCTTTCCTTCAATCATAACCGTCCATTCATCTCTCTAAATCCACAAAAACCAAATCCAACCGTCCAATACTGAAAGCAAAAACTTGAAATTTCAAAACCAAGAGGGGGAGGAGGAGTGTGTATTCTTTCTTCTTCTTCTTCTTCTTCTTCTTCTGCAGCCCTTTCTTTTTTCTCTCTCTCCGCAATTCACTTTCTCTCTCTAAAACTCCACTCTCTCAGTATCTCATTGTATCACCAATTTTGGATCCAAAATTTAATTTTTTTTGAATTTTCAAAAAATTTAATTTTTTATTCGAAATTCAAATTTTCCCAGCTTCGAAATCCGTGTCCGAATTTGTTCACACTCTGAGCCTCATCGAAATTTAAATTTTTGAAAAAAAATTTGAGAGAAAAATCGTAATCGGTGTTCGTTTTGGGTTTCAATTTGAATTTGAAATTCTGCGTTTCGATTGTGATTCTGTCGTTTAATATGGAGGAAGGTGAAGGAGGAGATTGTGGTCGGAAGAATGTTCCGTTGGTTTCGGAGTTTGTTGTGGCTGCTTCACCGGCGGCGGCTGCAACGGCGTGGTTGGATGCTCCGGCGAAGAAGCCAGCGAGACAGCTAGATTTCAATGTTGTGATGGAACAGTCGAAGCCACCTCAGCTGCAGACAACAACGACTGTGACGGTGCAGAAACCGGCGGGGAGTTTGCCTTTGCCGCCGATGGGACTTCACGCTTCTGTGAGGGTTGGGTGAGTTTGTTTGAAATCATTCACTGTTTTGAATTTTGATGAAAATTTCATCTTGTTTCAAATTTCAATTTTCCTATTTGGTGCTCTTTGGAAAAGTGTAATTTAAATTTGCTTTAGTTTGATTAATATTATAGATTACTTAGCACCGACACCTCTGAAAAAAGGTGTGTCCGTGTGAGTGTCGGTGTCCGAAACTGACACCGACACTTTTTATTATATTTAACTGATTATAAGTAGGAACTTAAGAAATTAGAATGCATGTTTTAATTGCATACACATTTTATGAGCTTCTTAGCTGTAATTTGACTAGTTTCCGTTCATGTTTGGGTTATGATTAATAAGTGTTTAGAGTTTAGGAAACGAGATAATTAGCGGTAAGCGGTAACCGGAATCAAGTTAGTGATCTCAACTATTGACCTAGATCAGACGCGTGAGATTCCCAGTTTGCTAAAGTCACAATGTGAGCTTCCTAATCGCTATTCAACGACTCAGATTGATTGACTGCAGTGATCGGAAGGAATTCCGACTACAGGGAATCTGGGTCGTTGAGTTTACTCTTACATGTGTATATATGGTATAGAATAGCTGATATGTTGTCTGTACAATGGATACGACATATGATATGATTGGATACAACGTTACGTATAAGTCAAAATCGTTGTATTTAAAATTTCGGAAAAACAAATGAAAGCATCACAGCACTTTTCATAAGTAAAAGTCATCATTCGGGTCACTACGTAATTGAAGGAAAAAGTGGAGGAAAATATAGTTCATTTTTATTTTTAGATGGTGAAATAGAGGGAGATGTGAATTATAGAATTCTACTGAGGGAATGAATGGAAAAGGCTTTTGTTATTTCATTTGTGATAGAAAAGTGCCTTTCAAGCTAAAAGGAGAATTATACATGCATTAGACTAGTGATATTATGATTATGATTCTTGAATGTTTGCAATAAAGGGTCAACAAGAGCATAGGATAAATTTTACATAGATAAGAAAATATAAGATTACGATTAAATGTATTCAAGACAAATTTCTAGCGAGTGACGCCAATTGTTTAAAATATGGTAAGTTTATGCGTAATATTGTTTGGACATGCGAGAGAAAGATCAATAGAAGTTATAGATAGATGAAAGGTAGATCAAGAGAGTTACTGCTTCAAGTGAAGTAGGCATTTCCTTATGGTACATGATTTTGACGTTTTGAATCTGTTTGACATTGATAGTTATGAATGCCATATAAGATCTCTGTACCTGTCTTTATGTTTTGACAAGCTTGAGCTGATGTATCTTTTTGTGAGTAAATTGCCACAAAGATATCCACTTTGACTGCGACATTTTGCAAATGTGTACATGTAAAAGCTCAAGCAACTGTTATTGGTCTTCTATTAACTAACCTTTAATTTTTCAGGAAACCAGAATCTCCCAAACCAAGATCAAGACCTAACTTTGAAATGAAAGAAGGTACTCCAAAGAAGCAAAAGCAGTGCAATTGTAAACACTCTAAATGCTTAAAGCTGTAAGAAAAACTCTCGATTTCTCTCTGCAAGTGTGTATGTTTCTTTTTCTTTGAACATAGGGTATAGAAAAATACTTGGGATGAGCTTGTGTAGGCAGCTGTGGCCCTCAGTTGCCAGCTTTGACCTGACTACCCACTTTTTTTTTGTGGGAAGGGGATTAGCTTTCTGATTCAACAATATTGAACACTCCTAAATTTGCAAGGAAAATGGAAATAGTTGGGAACATGAAATAAATGGCACACCTGACCAGGAAACAAAATTGGGGTAGCCTTTATCATCAAAAAAGTTATGTAGTACACATAGGTAGTTTTAATGTATAGACATTGGTTTCCCATGGCCATAGTTAGGCCCAATTTTATCTGAATTATCTTGAAAAATGTTTTTCCCTTGGTCAAAACTTACCATCTTCAATCGTTTAATCTCTCCTTTGGCAGAGGTCATTTTTCGTTACAGCTTACTGGCTGCTATTATTATACAATGCTACATGAAGTTGACTTTCAAAATATTTTGTGCAGATATTGTGAATGTTTTGCATCGGGAATATACTGCGACGGTTGCAACTGTGTTAACTGTTTCAACAATGTTGATAATGAAGCTGCTAGACGAGAGGCTGTTGAAGCTACTTTAGAGCGCAATCCAAATGCATTTAGGCCAAAAATTGCGAGCAGCCCTCAGGGAGCACGCGATAGCAGGGTAAGTAGGTCTAACTTTTTGTTGCAGGTAGTATTGTATAACACGTTTTATTCTGTGCTGATAATGCTAGACTTTTTCTATTATCTCTGATATTTCTTCCTTTTCACTGGGGATGTAATGCAAAAGTAAAGAAATTTTTATGGATATGATATGAGGTCCTTTTTTCCAATAGTAGAAAGCTTCCTATTCGATTAGGTGTGCCTCCATTCCATAATTGATAATTATGGAATTACACCTTTTGCTTCCTGGTTACAGCTAAAAAATAATTTTCTAGATAAATTTTTTGTTGATATTGAACATTCTTACTGTGTATTATTGGCTGCTATTGGTCCATTCCCTTCAATATATTGATTCTATTATTCTCAGGTCATACCTTCGATCGATTATTCTTTTTCTTAATGTCTCGAAATTATCTCCTTGTAATACAACAGTGTTAAAGTATAACTCGACGAAACTACTTCATTTTGATTTTTATTTACTTCTTTATGTTTGATTTTATTTTAAAAAAATTGGATAGGAAGACAATAGTGTTAAAATAGAACTAGAAATAAGTTGTAATGTTTTTTCACATGAAGTTGGACTTATCCTGGTTTAGTTTTCTGATATGCCTGGATCTTATTATTAAACTACCTTACAAATGCTTCTGTATATGGTCTAGTTAAATGACAAATTGCAGATTTTAGACTTGGCAATGTCGCATTTATTAGAAAATTTATTGAACAATTTTTTAATCTATTGAATACTAAATTTTGTTTGTCGACTATTGTAATTTGAAAACAAATGTAGGTGGAGGCTGGAGAAGGTGTAATATTAGTAAAACATAACAAGGGGTGCCATTGTAAAAAATCTGGCTGCCTTAAGAAGTACTGTGAATGCTTCCAAGCCAACATTCTTTGTTCTGAGAACTGTAAATGCATGGACTGCAAGAACTTTGAGGGAAGTGAAGAGAGACAGGCTTTGTGTCATGGAGATCATAATAACAACACGTATATTCAGCAAGCGGCAAATGCTGCTATAACTGGAGCTATTGGTTCCTACGGCTATTCATCACCTCCAGTATCAAAGAAACGAAAAGGCCAGGAACTCTTCTTATGGCCTGCAAACAAGGATCCATCAATTGGCAAGCCGGGACAACAGGTAAAACTTGATCATTGCACAAGGCGTACTGATACAGGGGTTTATTTAAACATAGGTATTGGTTACCATTCAAATTTGTCGACATGGCAATTTTTAGTCACATAAGTCTGAAGCCAGCGTTTTAGCTTTAATACCATAATGATTTAAGTCATTCATATTTGCTAGCTACGTAATATGGTGAATGCTATCAAACTCATGAGCACCTTTTGTTACTCGACTTTAAGTACACTATCATAACAAAATGTTTTTAATGTTTGTCAGGTAAACCATGTCAAAAACTCAGCACCCTCATCATCATTATCACCCGTCTCAAGTGGTCGTGTTGCTAATGCAACATTAGGTCAGAGTCCATCAAAATTAAAGTACAGGTAATATTGGTTATTGGTATATGTACGGAATTAAGGTAAATTTAATAAACTTAGTTGCTTACTTGATTATTTTTTAAGGTCTCTTTTAGCAGACATCGTACAACCACACCACCTCAAAGAGCTTTGTTCAGTTCTGGTGCTAGTATCTGGACAAGCTGCAAAAACACTTGCAGGTACATTGCCATTTACCACCGCCAATCATTTATTGTGTAATTGCTCTTTAAAGGCCCATCATGTTTTCTTCCATTTTTTCATTGTCTGAGTGACCGATATTAAATTAACCTTGAGAGTCTTTTCCTTTGTACTTGTCACTTTTCCACGCTTTCCCTGCTTTTATAAACAGGCACTAGTTAAAATCACACATAAGGATCGGATAACTTTTTCACTACCATTGATTGGTTTTTGATGTGTTATGTTTTAATTTGATCAGACCAGAAAATTTTAGTGGAAAAGCGTACAGAAGATGAGACACAAACATGCCTTGCTTCTTCAACTCAAGAGCAATTACCAAGTCAAAAAGAAGTTGATGTTGAGAAAGCTGTGGAAGATGATTGTTCGAGTGCAAATCAAACAGATAAAATCAGCCCAGGTAATTCCTGTTCAGATGGCGCTGACGTCTCAAAAGGGAGACCAATGTCTCCCGGGACTTTAGCCTTGATGTGCGACGAGCAAGATACAATGTTCATGACAACCGCCTCCCCCATTGGGGCAACGACCCAAGCTTGCAACACATCTTCACAATTTCCTAGTGGACAAGGAGTGACAGAGGTCTATGCTGAACAAGAAAGAGTTGTATTAACACAATTTAGAGATTTTCTCAATAGAGTTATCACTATGGGGGAAATAAATGGTAACATTTTTGTATATTCCTCATATTTTCGCATTACCCTGTTAAAAATCAAAACTTGCTTATTTTTTTATTCACTATTTCAGAGACAAAGTGTTCTTCATTGGCTAGAAGTGAATCAGAGGGTCAAAAGGATCCAATCAACAGTGGAATTGGAAACACCAGTACTGAGACAGTACATCAACAAGAAGCCACTAGCAATGGTGATGCCAAACCTGTAGTTCCACCTATGGCCACAACTTCAACACCTGTGGTCCCTGGTGATGCTGCAGCTGAAAATGGTGAAACTAAGCTGAATATGGAAAAAGATGTATGAAAGGAATCTAACTTAGAAGAATTTGCAGAGTTACCCCCTGAAAGAAGAATCTAACTTCTCTGTAATGTAATTAGAAAAAACATTGCCATTAGTCATTTTCTGCATTTCTCCTCTGTGAAGGTCTGTTAAGCATTCAGGCCTCACCATTAATCGATGGAGGATCAATTTTTTCTTCCATCAATTTTCTTACTCTACTTTGGCCATTCATAAATATCTAATTTATTTTTTTCAGCTTCAACATTGCTTAATTGCGACACTTGTAAATTGCTGAGTTTTAATTTTATAAATTATAATTTTTAATATTGCTTTCAATGTCTCGTAGTTGTTATTTAGAATGTATTTCAGGTTTTCTAACTAAGGGATTTATCCTTATTTCCTGTATCTTCAGCTTATTGTTCATTACTTCCTCCAACTTTGAATGAAAATTCAAAATTACATTCTTTAAAATGCATATCATGGTAACCATCTACAAAGATTAGAAATGTTATCTTTAGCTATTAGATATGATAAAATTGATTCCATATGCCACTGTTTTCATAGAAATTATTTTTATTCAAAACCAAAATAAGTACTGAATTTTTATAAAATTGGATTTTTATGCCACTGTTCTTATGCAATTTTATAGTTTGGTTTGGCCTGATGATCATTATAAGTTTGGGGATTGCTTCTCCGCACGACGAGGAAATCCTAAAATGTCCTTACGAATTTAGAAATATATTTTCGGACGCATTCTATTCACATCAAATATATGCATAAATGAACCTCATTCTCATTTTATTAATAAAAATCCAGAAATATATTTTCGGATTAAATCAAAAAATATAAACTCTTTGTTTTTTTGGTAATAAAAGACAATGAAAGAATAACACAATTTTCGGAGAGAAAGTTCCGTGTAATAAAACTAGAGGAGATTAGTTGAGCTACAATGTATTAGAATTCATAATTTTAGAGATTAGACTGAATTATAACATAAAAAATGCTTCAACCTAATTAATTAAACTTCTTTTTTATGAATTAATTAATATTTTCATAAAACAAAAAGTAGCAAATGATTTAATTATTTTCCTTGGATCACTTTTCTACTAGTACAGTTTAACTTAACCTCAGTTTTCACAAGAGAAAAAACTTTAGAATCGACACTCAACTGTTATTATGTCTTGTTACTCATTACTCCCTCCATAATGATGTATAAGAAAAAAAAACACACACTTTTCTTATTACAAATTATAAAGAAAAAAATATTCACTTTGTTTCATTTAACTATTTTATTCTAAAAATACATTTTCTTTCAAAATAAAATTAAATAAATTGTATCAAATTTATTTTCCATAAACAACAAATTAAAATTATTTTTACATTTTTTCATATAATATATTTCAGAAAAACACAAATTTAAATTTTTTAAATAAGGGTAAAATATTAACTTTTGTTTATAAATTTATTACTAAGTGAGTAAAAAACCTTTTACGTCCTTATCAAAAGGTGTTTTTTTGTTTTGTTTAGAACAGCCAAAACGGCACATTCATCGAGCAAGGGGCCATAGCAGACAAAAATTGACTTGCAACAAACTAGTTTTTGGAATGGTAAGTGAAACTCTAAGAGCTTACTTTTTGAAAGAAAAAAAAAACAATTATTTTCCTGTTAAGTGTGGGAATATATAATATAAGGAAATATAGTTTTATTTATTAATTAAACTTGGAAGGAAAAAAAAAACATTATGAGCTAAATTCCCTATATCTTAGAACATCCAACTTGAGAAAAACTTTGTAAGATCATTTCCTTCTCATATTCTCACAGACGCGCCTTTGTCGTTGGATTAGATGAAGCAGGTGCACTCTGCATACAATACAAAAAACAATGTCAAACATGCTCTTGCTGATCATTCATTAATCAATGACATGTATGTGTGTGTTCGTAAAGTGTCGGTCGGCAGTGTTCGAATCCCTTCAGACACATCTTTGTTTTAAGGGATGATTTCATGCACAAAGGAGATTAATAAAAACTTTGACTTACCACTCTTTCTTCCAAATACCTTGATGGCTTATAAAAGTTACCATATAATTGTGTCCATTTCTTTAGGCTGCTATAAATATGCTTAGCCCCAACCAGATCAGCCCAGAAAACAATGCCGCCACTGCCATAAAAAATTGAATGCAAGAGACGCAAGTTAATCATTGAATACTCAAAATTATTCTAAAGATTGTCCTTAATCGTTAAAAGAAGGGAAGTGGAACCTACCGATAACTCCCATTCAAAGAATAGATGCAATGTCGAGGTCAGATGCTCGGATAACAACTCCTTCTAAAACACGACATGCCTCGTTCACTATTGGAAAGAGTACCATCTCCACAATCTCTTAGTAGAGACAGATACGGGCTGCAAAAGCAACACAACTATGAGTTTTGCTGATCAAAACATCGCATCAAAAGGCAAAAACGTAAGCACAGAATGAAATAAGTCAATCTAAATAGGAACTAGATGCGACACTACAGAATAGAAGCACCTTTCCGTTGGGAGCAATATTGCAAATTCTTTTAGACTCCTCAATGATTGGTAGTACGGAAGGGTCGGGTTTTGGTTTGCTACCCTTTTCGTAAATGAACATCTTAAAAATTCATCATTTGTTTGGCCACCGCCAAACTACATAACTAAATAGAAACATAAACACTTGTTGTGCCAACCCAGATAAATATAAAGTTTACCACTAGATATACTATGCGAAGAAACCAAACTATGTCGGAGTACTTGGCAATGAAAATAGGCTGTTGGTGTGAAGCCACACCTCGTTATTGAACATAGCAATGTCCTCAATCTTTGTCACTCGTCTAGTCTTGACATTGTAACTAAAATGCATGGTGTACCTGCCACCTATAGGCAAATTTTCTTCTCTCGTTGAAGATCTAGATACTCGAAAGATGATTTCATCGTGGATCCAACAACGAAATAGAAGAAACTTAACAAAAAACTCTTGGCCGCAAGCAGCCACATAATCAAACGGTCCCATTTCATGATAAAGAGACCATTTTCCAGAATCAAAATCCAATATATAGATTTTATATCTTTTATTCTCAACAATACTGACAATGCAAGAAATCTGATTTCCTCTCCATAAGAATACTGTATGAGAAAAAGAAAAAGGAGAAAAAGGATCTGGATGCAAAGGGGGGAGTGGAAATTTTCCAACCGTAATTTCCTTGTCAACATCAAACACAGTTACTTGATGATGTGCAGATATCCAATAAAGATAATTGGATCCATCATAAAGTGGTTTCCAAATAGTATTCCATGCTATAGGAGCTTCTTTTCTATCTATCTCTTTCCATGAGATATCTATTCCAATTCTTAGTACATAGAAAACATAATAAAGAGCACCTGAAACCTCTAGGATGTCTATAAAGAACAACTTGAATTTGGCAGTGTGAGGAGCAGAAACTATAGCAAATTGAGCTGAAGGGTATGGGCGTTCTAGTGAATAGGGTAGAGGAGGAAGTTTAAGCAAAGACTTGATGAGGGGGTTCACGAGGAAAGCTTGTGGTGGTTGTGAAGAAAACAAATCCCAATCAAGCATCAGCAAAATGCCATTATAACTACATATAATGGTTCCGACTTTTGAAGGTGTTCCCAAACTAATCCTTTCAAATTCAAAGTGACCATTCACATAACTTTTGATATCCAAGTAATAAGAACTGGTTGGAGAACCATAATCTTCAACGTAAAGACCAGGTTTAGTAAGTTGTAGGCACGCTTGAGCAAAATGGGAGGTGCGAATAGTAGTTGCCCATGGTTTGCAAACATACCTTACAGAATTGAGCAAACAGTTGAGAGGAAGCAAACTAAGTATAGGAAGCATCATGTCTTGATTGAGCAAGACCTTTGAAGAGTCTGAATCATCATTGTAACTGCTGCTGCTGCAATTGTTTAAGGATTTAAGCCTCTGACTTCTAGTTACAACTCTTTCCATTATTACTGATCCTGTTGAAAGAAGAATAGAGTGAATAACCTGAAAATTGAAAACTAAAACTGAATCCAAATCATGTACCTTGCAAAGGAACGTAGAACCCTGATGGTGGAGGCGGTAGCGCTAGGGTTTCGCGTGAGAGAGATAGATGGAGGCGTTAGCGCTAGGGTTTCGCGTGAGAGAGATATAGAGAGAGAGAGAGAGAGAGAGAGTATATAATTTGACTATGAAGAAAATTAGTAAGAATAATTAAACTAAATATATAAAAAGTACTTACTTTTAAAAACTAAATATTGTGTTTCTATATAAATGGCGACGGTTCGCAAAATAAAATAAAATTGTAGCATAGTCATTTTTACCCGCTTAACCAATTCAATTAAAAGATAACTTATTATTCATGGAAATTATTATTAAAAGAAAGGGTTATTACCATTTTATTCTCTTGTCGTATCGGTTATTTCTGGTTTATCTACCTTTAAATTTTCTTTTTTGAAAAATAAACTTGGCATTTTAAAATAATAACAATTTAGTCCATAAAGTTAAAATCTACAGGAAAAGTCGCAAGAAACTTGCAGATTTTTCTACGAATTTTACCTTTAGATGTTAAATTATTAGTATTTTGAAATTGCAAGATTGTTTTTAAAAAAAAAATTTATAGTAGATAAAGCAGAATTGGCTTATATGACAAGGGTGTTAAATGATAATAACCTAAAAGAAATAATTTTTTAAAAAAAACTTAAGGCTATACAGTTTTGTTTAAAATCTTTTAAAATAAGGTTTGTTAAAATTATATATATATTTATATATATATATATATATATATATATATATATATATATATATATATATATATATATATATATATATATATATATATATATATATATATAAGTTATAGAAAGAAAGAAAAAAGAGGTTTTATCAATTATACTTCGCAAAACAATTTTAAGAAAGATGTAATTGCCTCACAATAATTGAAAATTATTCCAAAATTAATTTTTCTAATTAAATATATAAAAAGTACTTACTTTTAAAAGTGATTTAAAAAACGGTAATTAAGTCCTAACCAGTTAAAGCTTAGAATATATAGAAATTAAAAATGTAATGCATTCAAAAAGATATATAACAAGTCATGCAATGTTGAATTTAGTCTTTAGGTGTAAATAACAGAAGCATGAACAACAACAAAATGTCATGAATTTAAAAAAATAACAATAAAGTCGTGCATTGTTCAATTAATCTTTAGGTGTAAATAAAGTAAACATGAATAACAATATGTTGTCATGAATATTGTTGGAAACAACCTCCATAATTTCCTCCTCTGTGAAATGAAAAATAGGCATTGGAAAAAACGTGAAACATAAGCTTAAAGACACGAGAATATTTTAGCGTGAAAAACCTTCTCAATATGAGAAAGAAAAAACCACGGGACCCTTGGGTCTCTTAAACTTCCACTATAATGATAATGGGAATACAACAACTTTACCCTTAAGAAACTCACTACAATGTATTTCTCAATTTACAATAAACACTCTCACAAATTGGCTCATTTTTTCTCTCACAAAGAAACTCTCTATGAGAAACATTTCTCTCCAAGATCGTCTTTGAGGGCGTGCAAAGCGGACAACCGCACAGGGCCTCAAATTTTTTAGGGTTAAACTATAGTTAAATATGGGCTCATAAAATAGATGGTAGGTTAAATCGTGAGTACATAAAGCCTCTCTTTTTTTATGATTAAACTGCGGCAAATTTACACAGGGCCTCCAAAAAATTGAGACGGTCTTGATTCTCTCTCTTGAGCAAGGCTCTCTTTCTCTCTTGCTTCTTGTTTGTGTCTTGTGATTTGAATGCTTGCCAATGATAATATTTATAGGAGAAGCAGATGTTCTTTGCAAAGCACGCACCATAACTAGTGTTCTTTGCAAGACATGCACTACACCATGTGTATATCATACACCTTACTACTTGTCATCACATGCAACCTTCCATTTTGTCAAATGTTTGTTGGCCACGTGACAATGGTTGGACCCCCACATTTCTCCCCCTCCAACCATAGGGGAATGACATTGATTAGTTTGGGGTTGTCGTCAATCCATCAACTTGTTTGCAAAATTCTATCTTCTCTTTTGTTAGAGGTTTTGTCATCATGTCTGCCTCATTCTCATTGGTGTGAACTTTCTCCATTTTCAACAGTTTACTCTCCAACACATCATGAATCTAGTGTTACCTCACGTTGTAAAAATCTGCTTAAAAATTTACGTTTAAATGGAGAGTCGCCACCCACTACTTATTTTATCCTAATGAAAGTACAAAACAAGTGGGAAACCCTTCAAAATGATCTCCCTTGTACACAAGGGGGCCCATTTAACCTCTAGGTTCTTAAAAATGAGATTTTGGGTTTTTAGTTGTTGTTCGTCAAGATCAACAATTTTGGCTGATTTACAACAGACAAATTCAAAAAGAATTGAAATTTAATAAGAGTAGGCCTCATTCCGAAGGTTTAATCATTGGTCAAAAGGAAAACCAAAGAATTTTGAAAACAAGGTTTTGATAAATATAAAGGGGACGTATATAAGTCCATCGTGGAGCTTGAAAAAGCAGCCAGCAAAATAAATCAGTAACCAACCCGTGCATACGCACGGGTTCTGGTTTAATACGCACATTTGTTTATATAAGATATTTATTTTAAATAGAAGGTTAAAAAGAAAAAAAATAAAATAGCCAAAGTTTAAAAAAAATTACCTAAAAAACTATCTTTTGGAAAAAAAATTACCTGGGTAACTAGGTTTGGGGGTGCCCTACATGTAGGAGCCACACTCCATGACGCCATACGAATTCGGAAATACATTTCTAGATGCACCCTATTCACACTAAATATTTGCATAAATGAACTACATTCTCATTTTGTTAAAAATAAATATTCGAAAATATAATTTCTGGACTACATTTGGAAGTATACTTTTGTAGGTTATAAAATCTCTCTTCTTTTGCTTCTTTTGTACTTAGCACACAATTTTCGGAGAAAAAGTTTCATGTAACGAAACTAGAGATTAGTTGAGTCATAATATATTGGAATTCATAATTTTGAGAGGAAAGAGATCTGTGTTTGTTTGGCTGAGAGTAAAAATAAATTTGATATTTGATTAGATTCAGTTATAACATCAAAATGTTTGAACCTAATTAATTAATTAATTTTTTTTTAAAACAAAATTATTAAATGATTTCTTGGTGAGAGATTAATAGTCAATACAAAAGGAAATGAAGAGAAGAGGGTTTGTACCATTCAGAAGTATATATATATATATATATATATATATATATATATATATATATATATATATATATATATATATATATATATATATATATATACTCCCTCCGTCCCAAATTATAAGAGAAAATCAGTTTTTAGATTCATTGAATAATTAATGTATCTGGTCTATATATAGATCAGATACATTAATTATTCAATGAATCTAAAAACTGATTTTCTCTTATAATTTGGGACGGAGGGAGTATATATATATATATATATATATATATATATATATATATATATATATATATATATATATATATATATATATATATATATATATATATATCCGAAAGTATAATTTCGGATTATTTTTTTAATAAAATGAGAGTGCGACTCATTTCAGAAATATAAATTTAATGTTATCATAGAGTGAAAAGAAGTGCATTTCTAAATTCCAGAAATATTTTTGACTTTTAAATAGGTGCAGATGGAGAAGCAATCCTCATAAGTTTTTGGTTTTGAACCATCTATCTAATCTTTTTGTCTCATTAATTTTATTATATTTAGAATTTTTATCTCCTCTATGATGTATGTACTGAAATTGGAAACAAAGGAAGCAACTTCACAACACTTTACAATTGGTTGCATTCTCCTTTATATTTCTTAACCAATCCTTTATATTTCTTAACATTGATTAAGATTTTTTTTCTTTTGTATTGGGTCGAGTACTCATTAATAAATGTTGCTTATAAGAAAAAATTGTACTGAAATCTGCATGTTGGATTGTCTTATATTTTCAAGATTTTAATTATATATTTTATTTCATGAATTGAAAATCCACTCACAATAAGGATTTAATTATTTTCCTTTTAACACTTTTTTACATTTTTTCATATAAAATATTTCAGAAAAACACAAATTTAAATTTTTTAAATAAGGGTGAAATATTAAGTTTTATATATAAATTGTTACTAAGTGAGTAGAAAACCTGTTACGTCCTTATCAAAAACGCTTTTGTTTGGGTTTAGAACAGCCAAAAAGGCACATTGATGGAGCAAGGGGCCATAGCAGACAAAAATTGACTTGCAACAAACTAGTTTTTGGAATAGTAAGTCAAACTCTAAGAGCACAATTTTTGAAAGAAAAGAAAAATATTTATTTTCCTGTTAAGTGTGGGAATATATATAATATAAGGAAATATAATTTTATTTATTAATTAAACTTGAAAAGAAGAAAACTCATGAGCTAAATTCCCTATATCTTAGAACATCCAACTTGAGAAAAACTTTGTAAGATAATCTCCTTCTCACATTCTCACAGACGCGCCTTCGTCGTTGGATTAGATGAAGCAGGTGCACTCTGCAAACAATACAAAAAACAATGTCAAACATGCTCTTGCTGATCATTCATTAATCAATGACATGTATGTGTGTGCTCGTAAAGTGTCGGTCGGCGGTGTTCGAATCCCTTCAGACACATCTTTGTTTTAAGAGATGATTTCATGCACAAAGAGATTAAGAAAAAATTTTACTTACGTTTATAAAAATTACCATACAATTGTGTCCATTTCTTTAGGCTGCTATATATATGCTTAGCCCCAACCAGATCAGCCCAGAAAACAATGCCACCACTGCCACAAAAAATTGAATGCAAGAGACGCAAGTTAATCATTGAATACTCAAAATTATTCTAAAGATTGTCCTATATCGATAAAAGAAGGGAAGTGGAACCTACCGATAACTCAGGAAGCTCATTCCAAGAATAGATGCAATGTCGAGGTCAGATGCTCGGATAACAACTCCTTCTTCTAAAACACGACAAGCCTCGTTCACTATTGGAAAGAGTACCATCTCCACAATCTCTTAGTAGAGACAGATACTGGCTGCAAAAGCAACACAACATTGCATCAAAAGGCAAAAATGTAAGCACAGAATGAAATAAGTCAATCTAAATAGGAACTATATGTGACACTACAAAATAGAAGCACCTTTCCATTGGGAGCAATATTGCAAATTCTTTTAGACTCCTCGATGAATGGTAGTACGGAAGGGTCGGGTTTTGGTTTGCTACCCTTTTCGTAAATGAACATCTTAAAAATTCATTTGTTTGGCCACTGCCAAACTACATAACTAAATAGAAACAGTTTACCACTAGATATACTATACGAAACCAAACTATGTCGGAGTACTTGGCAATGAAAATAGGCTGTTGGTGTGAAGCCACACCTCGTGATTGAATATAGCAATGTCCTCAATCTTTGTCACTTGTCTAGTCTTGACATTGTAACTAAAATGCATGGTGTACCTGCCACCTATAGGCAAATTTTCTTCTATCGATGAAGTTCTAGATACTCGAAAGATGATTTCATCGTGGATCCAATAAAGAAATAGAAGAACCTTAATAAAAAACTCTAGGCCACAAGCAGCCACAAAATCAAACGGTCCCATTTCATGATAAAGAGACCATTTTCCAGAATCAAAATCCAATATATAGATTTGATATCTTTTATTCGGAATAATACTGACTATGCAAGAAATCTGATTTCCTCTCCATAAGAATACTGAATGGGAAAAAGAATCTGGATGCAAAGGGGGGAGTGGAAATTTTCCAATAGTAATTTCATTGTCAACATCCAACACAGTTACTTCATGCTGTGCAGATATCCAATAAAGATAATTGCCTCCATCATAAAGTGGTTCCCAAATAGTCTTCCATGCTATAGGAGCTTCTTTTCTATCTATCTCTTTCCATGAGTTGTCTATTCCAATTCTTAGCACATAGAAAACATAATAAAGAGCACCCGAAACCTCTAGGATGTCTATAAAGAACACCTTGAATTTGGCAGTGTGAGGAGCACAAACTATAGTAAATTGAGCTGGAGGGTATATGCGTTCTAGTGAAAAGGGTGGAGGAGGAAGTTTAAGGCAAGACTTGATGAGGGGGTTC
The DNA here is from genome assembly GCF_029867415.1 of Vicia villosa. NCBI lineage: Eukaryota > Viridiplantae > Streptophyta > Magnoliopsida > Fabales > Fabaceae > Vicia > Vicia villosa. Next base: position 270,034 of record NW_026705794.1, on the reverse strand, counting down.
ACGAGGAAAGCTTGCGGTGAAAGCCAATCCCAATCAAGCATCAGCAATATGCCATTATAACTACATACAATCTTTCCAAGTTTTGAAGGTGTTCCCAAACTAATCCTTTCAAATTCAAAGTGACCATTCACATAACTTTTGATATCCAAGTAATAAGAACTAGTTGCAGAGTCATAATCTTCAACGTAAAGACCAGGTTTAGTAAGTTGTAGGCACGCTAGAGCAAAATGGGAGGTGCGAATAGTAGTTGCCCATGGTTTGCAAACATACCTTGCAAAATTGAGCAAACAGTTGAGAGGAAGCAAACTAAGTATAGGAAGCATCAGGTCTTGATTGAGCAACACCCTTGAAGAGCCTGAATCATCGTTGTAACTAGTTTTTGAATTCGAGTTTGAATCATCATTGTAACTGCTGCTGCTGCAATTGTTCAAGGATTTAAGCCTCTGAGTTCTAGTTACAACTCTTTCCATTATTACTGATCCTGTTGAAAGAAGAATAGAGTGAATAACCTGAAAATTGAAAACTAAAACTGAATCCAAATCATGTACTACCTTGCAAAGGAACGTAGAACCGTTATGGTGGAGGCGTTAGCGCTAGGGTTTCGCGTGAGAGAGATACAGAGAGAGTATAATCTCACTATCAAGAAAATTAGTAACCCTAAACCGTAAACCTCAAGTGTCAAATAATTTGGTCTAACCTTTAAGCTCAAAAATTTGGACTTAGAAAAGTTTTTTTTTTAATATTTAAAATATATAATCATATAGGCACGTACATTATCATATGATTGAGTGGATAAAATCCAAACTTATGTACTGGTAAATTGATTGTATAATACTAAAATTCTACAAAATTCTGTTTAAAATTTATAAATATTGGATAATTTAATAATCAAAAATATCTATTTTAATTAACTCGAAATCCGTGTAAATTGAATTTCTCTAAACAATATTTAAATTTGTTCAGAAACGGGTCTATAATAGTTACCCATGATTTGAATTAAGCGATGTTTTTGAGTCGAAAATCGTTCGTGATAAACTCGTTGTGCAACACTAATTATATATAAGGTTAATTTTTTGAAATTTTGTAACAGAATTATGCACTAAGCGTGCTTGTATCAGACATATGCATCAATTGTGCTTCTAATATACTTATGCACCAATGTTTCCTTTTCCTTTTGTTAATCTAAATTGCAACGATTCTACTTTCAAGATGGTACTCAACATTACAACGGGAACTTTTATTGTAAATGGATAACAGGACTTAAAATTTCATTAATAAGAAATTTAATTTAAAATTATATCTGAAACTTAACATTTCATTCATAACAAACTTATTGAATTACAATTAAATATGACATGGATTGCATAACAACTACACTAACTTAACCACGCTGCAAACACCATCCATAACAGCAAATTACAAACATCAACCAGGATTTTTTTCTCTTTTAAATTACAATCTTTCTCTTGACTTTTTCTAATTTGTTAAGCCTTCCTACTCTGCAATCAATCTCATCAACAATCTCTTTCGTAAATTCTTTCAAATTAGCCCTGTTCATTTCATATTGGGGATATCTGGACGGATTATTTTCGTTCACTTCAAGCTCACTAACGAAGTCGTCCCTCAAGAACAGACTGCAACCATTCTGCAATTTAAGTGTACTATAATTAACACATAAAACCGAAAATGTAAGTTCAAAATGATTACATGATTATAAATACTCACCTTGGAATTCCTACATTTCCAGAATTTTCTGTCTGAGTTTTCAACTGACTTGGAGACCCACATCTTCATGGTTGAGTTGCACCTGCATATTGGCATACTCTTTTCAACATCATTCGTTGAGGAAGATTTGCTTCCGCCCATCCCAAATGACGGTGGACGAAGATGGGCGAGGATGAAGGGGATGACAAACGAAGATGAAGGGGAGGATGGAAGAAGATGGAGGGGAGAAGAACGAAGACAAGGACAAAATGAGGGAATAAAAACCCTAGCCTTGAAGATTAGTTTAATTTAATCTAATGCCATGCTGTCATGAATATGCGGCTAAATCGTGTAAATAAAATTAAAACTAAATGCCATAGGAAGAAATCTACATAAGGGGGGTTTAAAAAAAAACTTTACCCGAAACTAAAATAAAAAATATTACCTTTAATTTTCATTGATAATATTGCTTCAATACATGTTAAATTCTTTTTAAATATGATTTATCTTTAAAAATGTATATGGTGTGTTGAGGTAAAGAAAAAACCAAATTCTTTTTTAAATACTTCTCTAAATAGTTTGACAAGTGTTGTATGCATGTCATACAAGTGTCAGACACCGATTTAAAGATAGTTTGACAAGTGTTGTATGCATGTCATACAAGTGCCGGATACCAATTTAAAGAATATCAAAATAAAAAAAATTTAAGAACATTTATCTGACTTTTTCGACACTTATCTAATTTTTCAACACGTGTCGTACATGTCGAATACCATGACACGCCAACTCTTAAAGATGTCCATGTAATCCCATAATGTATATAAGAAAGAAACACCCTTTTATTATTACAAATTATATAGAAAAAAATATTAACTTTGTTTCATTTAACTATTTTATTCTAAAAATATATATATTTTAAAATAAAATTAAATATAAATTGCATCAAATTTATTTTCTCTATTTTTTTTCCATAAACAACGAATTAAAATTATTTATACATTTTTTCATATAATATATTTCAGAAAAATACAAATTTAAATTGTTTAAATAAGGGTGAAATATTAACTTTTCTTTATAAAATGTTACTAAGCGAGTAAAAAACCTATTACTTCCTTATCAAAAGTTTTTATTTTGTTTAGAATAGTCAAAAAGGCACATTAAGTGTGTGTTTGATTGTAAAGAAAAAGTGAAAAGAGAGAAATAGATGAGAGAGTATATGAGAAAAGAGAAATAGATAAGAAATAAAGAAGATTTATAAGATTGTTTGTTACAAGAGAAATAGAAGAGAAAGAAGTGAGTAAAATTTTGAAAAGACAAAATTATCCTTGGTATAAAAATATATAAAATATTATATATTTGACTTCATGCAATGGCAAGTATGAAATAACTCAAATAATTGTTTCTCTTTTTCCTTTCTTCTCATTTGTGGGATGATTGGGATGATTAGAAAGAGTAATGGGACCCACACAATTTCATTCTCTCTTCTCTATTCCTCACCAAACCAAACAAGAGAAATGAGTATTCTCTAAGAGCACACTTTTTGAAAGAAAAAAAAAAACATTTATTTTCCTGTTAAGTGTGGGAATATATAATATAAGGAAATATAATTTTATTTATTAATTAAACTTGAAAAGAAGAAAACTTATGAGCTAAATTCCCTATATCTTAGAACATCCAACTTGAGAAAAACTTTGTAAGATAATCTCCTTCTCACATTCTCACAGACGCGCCTTCGTCGTTGGATTAGATGAAGCAGGTGCACTCTGCAAACAATACAAAAATCAATGTCAAACATGCTCTTGCTGATCATTAATCAATGACATGTATATGTGTGCTATGTTCGTAAAATGTCGGTGGTAATCAAATCCCTTCAGAGTTCAGACACATCTTTGTTTTAAGAGATGATTTCATGCACAAAGAGATTAAGAAAATTTTTGACTTACCAAAGGAATGCCTTTTGTTGCTCTTTCTTCCAAAAACCTTGATGGTTTATAAAAGCTACCATATAATTGTGTCCATTTCTTTAGGCTGCTATATATATGCTTAGCCCCAACCAGATCAGCCCAGAAAACAATGCCGCCACTGCCACAAAAAATAGAATGCAAGAGACGCAAGTTAATCATTGAATACTCAATTATTCTAAAGATTGTCCTTAATCGTTAAAAGAAGGGAAGTGGAACCTACCGATAACTTGGGAAGCTCATTCCAAGAATAGATGCAATATCGAGGTCAGATGCTCGGATAACAACTCCTTCTTCTAAAACGCGACAAGCCTCGTTCACTATTGGAAAGAGTACCATCTCCACAATCTCTCGGTCAGAGACAGATACTGGCTGCAAAAGCAACACAACTATGAGTTTTACTTGCGTCGCTGATCAAAACATCGCATCAAAAGACAACAATGTAAGTTTCAATGAAATGTTCATATCGATAGTTTATGACCCTTTTTAAGATAAGCAACTTAACTAACCGTTTATAGTATAAGCGCTTATCATATAAGTGCGTATGCATAAGTTATTGAAATAACCATTCATAAGTTGTTTCAATAACTTCTTCAAAACAGTCTCATAAATGCTTACGCCAGTAAATAAGCAAGCACAAAGTGAAATACGTCAATCCAAATAGTAACTATATGTGACACTACAAAATAGAAGCACCTTTCCATTGGGAGCAATATTGCAAATTCTTTTAGACTCCTCGATGATTGGTAGTACGGAAGGGTCGGGTTTTGGTTTGCTACCCTTTTCATAAATGTAGTATCCTTTCCCATTATTTTTTCCTGATAGGATAAAAGTTATAGCCAAAGACAGAAAGCATTAGTTACTTGCACGACTAATGCCTTCAGCACAAAAAAAAGCAGATTTTTTTGTTTAAAGGGTAATGATCAAGTGTTACCGTTTCGCCCGCTTTTGATCAAAAGATCAACCAGTGGACTTTTGAATGTGCGGTCAGGAAATGCACCAGCAAATTCTTTTCCAACTGCTACAGCAACTCCGTAGCCGGCCAGGTCCTGAAGCCTGCAAGCCATAAAAAGTTTGTTTTATTAAATCTCGAGTGTTTGTATTGAGAGTGTAGGGGAGAGGTTAACATTTCAATTGACAGTGTCATGAAAATACAGAAACAATAAGAGAAGGAAATTACTGGAGAGGACCCATGGGAAGGCCAAAATTGGTTATCAATTTGTCGATTCTGAAAGGATCGACACCTAAGTGGACCAATAAATGGGCACCTTGTGCATATGGGAAGAACGTTCTGTTCACGGCGAAGCCAGTGCAGTTACCGACCACAACAGGAGACTTTTGTATGACTTTACCAACTGCGATCAGATCAAGAATAACTTGAGCAGAAGTTTTATTTGTCCGAACAATCTCCAAAAGAGGCATAATGTGAGCAGGACTGCAAATCAAGAAGCAATATCAGAAAGCATCCATTGACCATTTTCATAAAGAAAAGGAAACAAGAGTAAATAATAACCTGAAAAAATGAGCACCGATAACACGGTCTTGAGAGCTTATCTTTTCACCAATAACGTTGAGGTCAATTGTAGATGTGTTTGAAGCCAAAATGCAATGTGGGGGACATATCTTCTCAAGATCGCTAAATATTTCTTGTTTAAGACTGATTTTTTCAATTACAGCCTGCAAAGAGAGAACATTACTACTAATTAGCTTCTAATAGTATCAACAAAGAAATGTTACATATGTTACTCATTCATATACAAACACAATCACCAAGACACGACACTGAAACTGACACATAGTAACAATTTGAGAAAGTGAAATATTTAAATGATATCACATGTCGCTGTCCGACACCAGACACAGAGTTCAATCTGAAATGTCGGTGCTACGTATCATGAGCCAACAAAAAACGACCTAGAGAAAAAGTGTATAACAAAAATACTTTGCCAATTTTTTTAAACAATTAAAATTCCAATGTTCGATACAGCGCTAACTATTTACCAAGTTAAACAAAAGAGACTTCGGGAAACCAACCTCAATGACCATGTCCACATCTTTAAATTCTGAGTAATCAAGAACACCTTTAAGCAATGAGAGAGCTCCCTCTGCCTTCTGTTGAGTTAGCTTTTTTCTTGTTACCAAGCTACGGATATTTGCTATCATACAAGAGGAAACAAAATCATATTTAACAAGTTGTTATAGAATAAAGTAGTACAAATTAAGGATGAGTCTGGTTTACAAGAATTGAGTATAAATCTAAAGAAAAGAATAAACTTTTTTCGTAAAAACAAGCTATTCACAGCAACTTGACAATAACTTATTTGTAACACTGATCAATTATAAATTAGACTTACTTATCCAATTATTCCTACTATATACACATGACATGAATGAAAATATCACCTTCTATCGTTTTTAATCCCTTCTGAAGATATTCCGAATTGACTTCCTTGAGCACAACTCGAATGTTGCCTAGTATAAGTGCGGTAGCAATGCCAGAACCCATTAGACCTCCCCCAATAACAGCAGCTTTTCTCACATTTCTAGGCTTACGTCCAATATCAGTTACGCCAGGAACCTGCCAAAGGAGAAAGTCAGTGACAATAACAACAACCAAGCCTTATCCCACTGGGATCGGCTACATGGATCAACTTCCGCCATAATGTTCTATTCAGGACCATGCTTCTATCTAAATCGTTAATCTCGAGATCATTCTTAATAACTTTTCTTATACTTTTTCTAGGTCTTCCTCTACCTCTAGTTGTTTGACTCCTCTCCATCTGATCTACTCTCCTTACCACAAAATCTATACGTCTTCTCTCTACCAAACTACCGAAGTTTATTTTCCACCATCTTTTCTGCTATAGACTAGAGTAAACTCACAGGGGTTATTTTATCACATTCATTAGTGAAAATATGAGAAAATTCATTTTAAACACTAATGTACCAAACCATATGGAATTTTGGTTTTTCAGTCATTGGAATGTAACTTGCGCTCAAATACTATGAGTACCGTTATACCTTTGTTAACTGAGAACTAGACAAACAATGTTGTTTTCTTTAACAAATGTTACAACAATAATAACTATGATTATAACAGGTCATATCTAGCATCGCGTACCTTCGATATTGTGTTCCGAGCGAAGAAGACATGAATTAAACCTTTGGCGGTTTCAGACAGGACTAGTTTCTTGAATACTTCAGCTTCCTGCAATTAATTTGATCGTAAGTTATAAGAAATAGGTAGTAAGAAACTTGCAATGCTAAGGTTTAATTACTCTATAGGTCCCTAAACTATTTGAAGATTTTTAAATAAGTCCCTATTGGGAAAACAATCATAAAGAACTAACAATACCTTTAAAACTCCACTGTAACCTCCGTGAAGTATCCCATGTTCAATCACATCTACGCAAGCTTGTTGCTGAGGCAAATGTGGAGCAGTCTTCTTGACACGTTGTCTGGCATTTGCCAACACCTCGCGTGCGTCGGAACCAAGTTTGTCTGTCCTATGAAGTGAACGAACCCAAGGTTTGCGCTTTTCGGCAATTTCGAGAGCCCACAGCCTAGCTACCTTTAGTAACTCCTCAGAAGATACAATAGCATCAATAAGTCCTAGTTTCTGCCCTTCTTCCGACGTGATTGGTTTAGATGTCTGTGAGAAACGCAAGTTTAAAATATGTTTATTGCACCACAAAGGCGAAAAGAAATAACAAAGAAACTCACGTGTATGATAATCGACTGAACATAAATGGTTTACATCTTACCAGCATCATTTCAACTGCTTTAGACGTCCCAACAAGCCTCGGAAGACGCTGTGTACCTTATAAGTGAACAATTTTTGTCAACATTTCAACGAGTGATACAAAAAGATGAAAAGTTTCTTACTCCTAGTCCTAGCCTAGATTACCAAACACACAGCATGCAAATTTTGATTACCTCCGAATCCGGGAATAACACCAAGTGTCAGCTCTGGCAGGCCCAGTTGAGCTCTCGGAGTAGCAACACGTGCATGACATCCCTGTACAATGACAAAGCGTTACATAACAAACAGGTGCTCCCTAAACATTTCCTCCATACAATAACGAAGACACTTGCAGAACAATTCTCATTTGGACGAAAAGCATGCACGCACTCTCAACAGAAAGAAAAAAAAAAACTAACCATGGCCAATTCTAATCCACCTCCAAGAGCAAGTCCCTCTACTGCTGCAACAATAGGCTTCTTCGAATCTATAATTATAAAAAAAAAAATTCAATATTATTAAACAACGACAACGTTGCAACATGCCACAGTCACTCTAAAGGAAACATCAAGGAAAGTTAAAGAATAGTTATAACCTTCAATTGAGTTGACAACTAGCTCCACAGATACATCAGGAACAAGTGTAATATCACCTACCAAGAATAAAAAACAGCACATATCAAGACTCATAATCCATAATTCAGCTAAACTTTGTATCTATCAAGCACAATGTTTCAATAAGCACTTACTATCAGCTATTTCTATAACAGATAAAATAAAGTCAAATTGTTTTCACAAAAGCTGTAACATGTTTTCACAAGCTATCATGGAAAGCTTGTGGGAATAAGCTCAAAACAAAACAACTAATAAACATGTCATAAGCTGTTTCCATAAGCTCTCTCAAACAGTTCCACAAAACTCAAATAAGTGTATGTTTAGCTTTTGGAAGAGGCAAAAACAATTTTAGAAGTGTAGAATTAATTTTGAAATGATTTTGAGGTGTCTACCTCCAGAATTGATTCTGCTTGAAGCTATAATTTTTAGGTTTTGAGTTTAAATATGATTTTTACATTGAAATTTACTGTTCAACTCAATTTTGCATAAAATTATCCAAACATAAATCACTTTTAACCAAAATCAATTTTTTTCCCTTGAGAACCAAACATACCCTTATCCTAATATCCCTTCCAACTTACCAGTTTGGTGAACTTTCTGCATAACACCAATGTCAAACCCACCAGAAAATCTCCCACCTTTACCTGAATTCAAGGAAGGAGAGAATAAAACAATTACAAATTTTCTTACTTTAACAATCAAATCAAATGGTATTGGTGATTCATTCCATCATCATCATGAAAAAATCATGAACATAAACATATGTGTAATGAATCCAAAGAAAAATTACCAGTCAAAACTATAGCTTTTACATCATTCCTCCTTGCCGCTTCATCGAATTTGTATTTCAACGCCCTAATAACTAATCAAATCAAACAACAAAAACATGAAAATTTCACATAGGTAAATCAAGAAGAATTAAAAAAAAAAACTATAATTTACAAAAAAGTGTGAAGAATTGATGAAAGTAAATACTCACTTGGAAGAGCTAAAGCATTAACAGGTGGATTACACATGGTGATGACAGCAACTCCATCATTTCCAACCTCAAAATCAACCTTAACAGATGCCATCTAAGAGATCAAAAGATTGTTGTTTTTTTGGATCAACGGAAAAGAAAAGGAGATGAGTTTATAGAGGCATGGGGAATGAATCAGAGGAAGAAAGTGGAGATAAACAAGAAGACCCGTTTTAGAGATGGTTTCGTGGGGGGTTTCCCAAGTGACTTGGGGAGTGTGAAAATGAATGTTTGACTTACCGACCACATACACATTAATGTGTGAAAAACGACGCTCGAAAAATGATACACATGAAAATCATTGGTTTGATATGAGACAGAGTTTAATGATACTGTAGACATTCAATCAGATTATTTTAAAATATTAAATTATATCAGTAACTAGCAAAATACCCGTGCGTCCGCACGAGTAAATTTATTTGATACTATATAGATTTTATTTAAATATGTATGTAAATTTAAAATGAGTTATTTAATTATAAAATAAATAATAATAATAATATAAATTCAATTTTAACATTTGAAAATAAAAATTTTGTATCTCAAATAAAGATAATTGTTAATTAAAATAAAATATGTAATTTACTGATAGTGGCCCGTGAAAAAAATAGAAATTTTGACATTCGAAAATAAAAATTTGTGTCTAAATTAAAGATAATTGTTAATTAAAATAAAATAAATATTTTGCTCATAGTGACCTATGAAAAAAATAGAAATTTTGACATTTTAAAAATAAGAATTTTATGTCTCAAATAAAGATAATTGTTAATTAAAATAAAATAAGTATTTTGCTGAGAGTGGCCCGTGAGAAAAATAAAAAATTTGTGTCTCAAATAAAGACAATTGTTAGTTAAAATAAAATATGTATTTTGCCAATAGTGATCCGTGAGAAAAATAAAAATTTTGACATTTTAAAATAAGAATTCTCTGTGTCAAATAAAGACAATAAAATTGGTATTTTGCTCTTAGTGACTCGTGAGAAAAAATAAAAATTTTGGCATTTAAAATTTTGTTTTTTAATAATGATAAAATAATTAGGTTTTCGGTTGAGTAAATTTTTATGTGTTGCTATTCATTCAATTTATTTATGCTTGGAAAAATAAAAAGGGAAAGAGAAAATGGAAAGAGAAAAATTAAAATGAAAGTGAAAAAGTGTATAAAATTAAGTGAAAGAGTGAGAAGTGGAGTCAAAAAATAAAAGTTGAAAAAGTATCAAATAAGAAATTGACACTTGGTAGCATTTGAATGAAAAGTAAGGTGAATTAATTGAGTGATTATGTTTTTACTATTTTAGCCTTTTGTAAGTGTAAAAATTTTAAAGTGAAAGGGTATTATTGGTAGTTTGCAAGCATATTATTTTAATGGATAGATAGTTGATTAAAAATTTATAGACTGATTTAATAAAATATATGGTTGTCATTGGTTGACAGTATAAAATAAGGGTCAGTCCAAATCCCCTTTTTTAATAGTACTTATCCTAAATATAGTCCTTGTAAAAGAATAATTCAAGTTTTTTCCATTGATAATGGTTAAATAGTTTCTATTGTATTTTTATCTATTACATACTCCAAACTATTCTAATCAAAATTTATAAGCAAATCAAAATTTAATAATCACATTTATGTTTTTATAAGCAAATCAAAATTTAATAATCACATTTATTTCATAACTAATTAATGTTTAATTTTATCCATATCCATACATCATCATAAATAGAAAAAAATTAGGTGAATACTCTGGTATCGTTGAATTTAATTGAGTATCAAGATTTTCATCCAATCAAATAAGATTATTAATGTCATTTTTTAAATTATTTTATTTTAAAATAGATCAAATTTTTTAATTAATTTGCAAAGATACTAGTACCCAACTATTTGTTTTATCAAAAAATTATTTGTATTTAGTTACCAATATTATTTATCATTTAATAGGAATAAAAATGTATTAATTATCAAATAATTAAAAATGTATTAATTATAAAAATGTTCGACAAGGAATATTGGAAGTATAGATGCAAATTTAAACTTCAAACAAATTACCGAGACAGAGAAGGAGGAACTTGTCAAAGAATTCACAAAAGAAGAAATACGGCGAGCTGTGTGGGATTGCGACAGTTCAAAAAGCCCAGGTCCTGATGGTGTGAACTTAGGCTTTGTTAAGGAATTTTGGATCAAGATCTTTATTAGAGTTTTGGAAGATTTCCATAGACATGGGAGGATGGTTAGAGGGGCAAACTCTTCTTTCATCGTGTTAATCCCGAAGAAGCGAAACCCTTCAAAATTGGACGACTTTAGGCCTATTTCTCTGATCGGGGTGTATATACAAGGTAATTGCTACGGTTCTAGCAAACAAATTGAGAAAAGTGATGGGATCAATCATATTAGATACTCAAATTGCCTTCATAACGGGGAGACAAATTCAGGATAGTATATTAATCGCAAATGAAGTTGTGGACGAAGCAAGACGAAAGAAAAAAGAAGCGATTCTGTTTAAGGTGGATTTTGAAAAGGCATACGACTCTGTTGATTGGAATTTTTTAGAAGTCGTGATGGTTAGAATGGGCTTCCACGAGAGATGGAGGAGGTGGGTTTCAGAATGCCTAAAAACCTCAATGATTTCAGTGTTGGTAAACGAAAGCCGACAAAAGAATTCAAGGCAGGGAGAGGATTAAGGCAAGGAGACCCTTTATCCCTGTTCTTATTCCTATTGGTTGCAGAAGGCTTTAACCTTCTCATGAGCAGAGCAGTCGAGCATGGAAATTATTCAGGTTTCAAATTTGAAAAAGGAAAGGAAAGTATTACACACCTCTAGTATGCTGACGACACACTAATTATTGGAGGAAAGAAATGGGGAGAAATTAGAAGCATAAAGGCAAACCTGTTACTATTTGAATTGATGTTGGGGCTGAAAGTCAACTCTCAGAAAAGCTGTGTTTTTGGAGTTAACGTCTGCCCGTATTGGCTTCGAGAAGAAGCGAAAGCCTTAAACTATAAGGTGGGCTCGTTACCATTTGTATACTTGGGGATTCCCATTGGATCCAATCCAAGATCGAAGAAGACTTGGCAACCGGTGCTGAAGGTTGTGAGCTCAAGACTGTCCAGCTGGAAGCACAAACACCTTTCGATCGGAGGTAGAGAGGTAATGTTAAAATTTGTCTTATCATCCATCCCAATTTATTTCTTATCCATCTTCAAAGCTCCTTCAGGTATCCTCGCTGAACTTGAATCTTTATTTAAACACTTTCTTCGGGGGCAGTGAAGAGCTGAGAAAAGTTAGTTGGGTCAAATGGGATAAAGTTTGTAGACCATTAGAGGAGGGTGGGGTGGGCATAAAGAATTTGAGAGTTTTCAACTTAGCATTACTAGGCGTGTGGGTGTAGAAAATTAGGAAAGAAAGAACGGGGTTATGGTATAAAATTCTGAATGATAGATACGGTGGAAATGGCAGAGTCAATAGAATGAGCTACACCAATAACTCGTTATGGTGGAGGGATATTTGTCTCATAGATATAGGAGACCGTAAACAGTCAGAAGTATATTCAGTGAAGGAAATGTATAAGTTGCTGAGAGCGGAAGATAGGATAGTGTTGTCTAGGTTCTGGTTCGTCGTGTGGCATAAATGAGTACCCTCAAAAGTATCATGCCTAGTGTGAAGGCTATTTCATAATAGACTCCTAACTAGAGACAACCTACTAAGAAGAGGCATTATAAATCAGGATAACCACCAGTGTGTAGGTGGTTGTAGTCAGGACGAATCGGCCTCACATTTGTTCTTTAAGTATCCTTATTTTGCATGTGTATGGGACTATGTCATGAGGTGGTTTAGGCTGCTGGTGGTGCTCCCTAAAGACTGCTAGGATCACTTTGAGCAGTTTGAAGCTATTCTGGATGGAGGCAGTAGAGCTGTTACAAGAGTCAAAGTAATATGGTTCGCTTGCATTTGGAGTATCTGGAAAGCTCGCAACAATATAATCTTCAAGAACAATGCCACATCTGCTGAGCAATTATTTGAAGATATTCAAAGACTTTTCTGGAATTGGTTGAGTATCAAACACAAAGAAGCAATTTGCAATCAATCCTAATGGTTCTTGAACCCAAGAATCATTCTTGGATAGGCCTCTAGCCTTTTTTTTCCAAGTGCATATTTGTTGCTGAGGCGCTTCAGCTGCATCGTTCTTCTCATTCTCGGCGGTGTTGCTGTTCAAGCATTCTTTCTGTCTCTACTTATGTCAATCCCCAAGCTAGGATAGAATTTCTTGGTTGCAGTTAATGACTTCGCGCGCGTTTATTTTGCAATTTGATTGTTCCGTCGTCAAGTTATTTTCCGATTGAGGATACTTTCCGCAGCGATATCTTTCACTAGATTCTGGGGTGTTGGTGTTGTTTCTCTGCCCCCACAGCAAATTAATATCTGGTCTGAGGCCATTTACCTTGCCATATCATGGAACCTCAGTTCGGTTTTCTATTATTTGTATTGTTTGGGGGGTTTCTGCCTTAAGGGTGATATAGTGGACTGGCATTGAATTATAGTGGGGGTGGATATGTATAATTTGGTTCTCTTTTTCCCTTGGATTTCAGACACTGTTTGTAATGTTTTCTACAGCATACCTTATGCTGATTTTTTTAATAAATTTTGCCTCTCCAAAAAAAAAATTACATAACTTTTTATAAGATTGAAAACATATTTTAGTCACTCACAAAAATTACATAATTTAAATTAATTTTTTTTTAAATTATTTTTTAAATATCATTGTGGCTTTGCATATTTTAATTTCGAATAATTTTAAATTTTAATTATTTCATTTTATGTTTCAATAATTTTAATCTTTAATCTTAGGCTTTGAACCCCTGTCTCCAAAGTTGTTGGGCAAAATAGATAACCACCTGACTATTATGCCTTATAATTTTATGATTTACATAATAAATATATATTTATTAGACTAACTTATTTTTTTTGAAATATTGCTAATAAATTAGCATTAAAATGTATTTAGATTTAATTATTAAATTCACACACATAAAATCATGGAAATATATTCAAATAAATTAATTTAATATAATATTAATTAAACATGTGAATTTTATACATATAAATATAACAAATTAATAAATAGGGAGCTTCTATGGTAAAATTGTAAAAATTACAGTTTTGAAAAAATCATTCGGGGACCGATCCAGTGTTACATGAGGATGTGCAATTCTTATTCTTTGGATTAATCTAACGGTGGATTTATTAGTATAGTAAAAAAATTCTTAATCATCATTTTCAACCTTTAGTGGGATCAGTTCGACTCGATTTCTGACCCGCAATCATCGTCTTGACCTTTACTTAAACCTTGGCAAGATTAGTGTCTTCATCATCTCCAATTACATCTCATGAACAAAAAATTAAAAAATGATCAAATCAACGAATTAACTCGCAAATTATATACCGTTGGAACTAAAATTTCACCACAATTTCAAATATGTATTCAAAATTGCATAACAAGCCGTGAATTTGATAAATCGAAGCAAAAAAGTGATGTGAAAATATAACACAAATACCCTTGATCCGGCTTGGTTCAGAGGTTTTCTGAAAAACTAATTATAAAATCGTGCTCATGGTGAAATTTCGCTTCAAATGATGTATTCATTTGTTTGAAATAGCTAAGAATCGTGATTTTGTCATTTTTGTGTTCTAGAGTTCATGCGAGTTCTTCAAAAAAATCACAAAATCAAAGAATAATTTCACCATTTATAAACAGCTGGAACTGGAATTTCCCCATGATTCCAAATATGTATTCAAAATTGCAAAACAAGACATGAATTTGACAAATCGAGGCAAAAAAGGGGTGTGAAACTCGAACACAAACACGCTTGATCCGACTTGGTTAAGAGGTTTTATGAAAAACTAATTATAGAATCGTTCTCCTAGTGAAATTCCGCTTCAAATGATGTTTTCATTTGCTTTAAATAGTTAAGAATCATGATTTTGCCATTTTTGTGTTCTTGAGTTCATGTTCATGATAGAAATTTATTTGTTTTGTGCATCATGCCTATATCATTGGTGGCAAGCACTATGTCACCAATATACAAGAACACGAAAATATACTTGTTCCCACTAGATTTATGATACACACAATCTTAAGCTAGATTCACATCAAAACCAAATGACATAATTACTTCATGAAACTTGTGGTACCACTGACGAGACGCCTATTTTAGTCAATTTACAAACCATATTCTTCGAGTATCCCGACACAGAGTTTTCTGGTTGGACCATATAGATCGTTTCATCAACATTACCATTAAGGAATATTGTCTTGATTGACATCCATTTGATGGAGTTATATATTGAAGGATAGAAAAACACTTAGAAAGGGGGGGTTTGAATAAGTGTAGCTTTAAAAACTTGACAGATAAAAATAAATTGCACAGTTATTTTTATCCTGGTTCGTTGTTAACTAAACTACTCCAGTCCACCCCCGCAGAGATGATTTACCTCAACTGAGGATTTAATCCACTAATCGCACGGATTACAATGGTTCTCCACTTAGTCAGCAACTAAGTCTTCCAGAGTCTTCTGATCACACACTGATCACTCCAGGAACAACTGCTTAGATACCCTCTAAGACTTTTCTAGAGTATACTGATCCACACGATCACTCTAGTTACAACCTGCTTAGATAACCTCTAAGACTTCCTAGAGTATTCTGATCCACACGATCACTCTAGTTCCTTACAACTCAATGTAATCAATTCTAAGAGTATTACAAATGCTTCTTAAAAGCGATAATCACAAACTGTGATATTTCTCTTAACGTTTAAGCTTAATCTCACTAATATATTACAACAGCAATGTAGTGAGCTTTGATGAAGATGAAGATTCTGAGCTTTGATTTTGAACAGAGTTTCAGCAAGTTAATATGAGTTGTTTTGGTGCAAAATCGTTAACCTTGCTTCTCATCAGAACTTCATATTTATAGGCGTTGGAGAAGATGACCGTTGAGTGCATTTAATGCTTTGCGTGTTCCGTACAGCATCGCATTTAATGTTATACGCTTTTGTCAACTACCTCGAGCCTTGTTCACGCTGTGTCTACTGACGTAGCCTTTAGTAGCTTTTAACGTTCCTTTTGTCAGTCAGCGTAGCTTGCCACTTGTACTTCCTTCTGATCTGATGTTTGTGAATAAACGTTTGAATATCATCAGAGTCAAACAGCTTGGTGCATAGCATCTTCTGATCTTCTGACCTTGAAGTGCTTCTGAGCGTGATACCATCAGAACTTCAGTGCTTCTGTTCTCTTGTTCTTCTGATGCTTCCATAGACCCATGTTCTGATTCTGCTTCGACCATCTTCTGATGTCTTGCCAGACCATGTTCTGATGTTGCATGCTGAACCCTTGAGACAAAGCTTCTGAGCGCTGAATTATGCGTACTCTTTATATATTTCCTGAAAAGGAAATTGCATTGGATTAGAGTACCATATTATCTTAAGCAAAATTCATATTATTGTTATCATCAAAACTAAGATAATTGATCAGAACAAATCTTGTTCTAACAATCTCCCCCTTTTTGATGATGACAAAAACATATATAAATGATATGAATTTGCGATCAGAAAGAACAGACGGCAAAAGACAAATTACACAGCTATAGCATAAGCATATGAATATGTCTCCCCCTGAGATTAACAATCTCCCCCTGAGATAAATAATCTCCCCCTGAAATAAATACTCGAAGAACTTTAATAAAAGACTTCCCTGATTATTTCGGTAGAGACGATCATATAAGCTTCTGTCTTCAGAGAATTCATAGCTTCTGACTTCTGCTTCCATTGGACAGCTTCAGAACTAGAATTTCCTTAGATCCCTAGAACACTCACAGCTTCTGATTCCTGCTTCCATCTAGAACAGCTTCAGAACTTGAATTTCTTTGATCTTCTGAACATTCACAGCTTCTGACTTCTGCTTCCATCTAGGACAGCTTCAGAACTTGAATTTCTTTGATCTTCTGAACATTCACAGCTTCTGATTTCTGCTTCCATTTAGGACAGCTTCAGAACTTGAGTTTTCTGGATCTTTAGAACATTCGCAGCTTCTGATTTCTGCTTCCCTCGGATAGCTTCAGAGCTTTGAATTTCTACCAACATCACTTCATGCTAGATTTGTATCAGAACATTGTTGAATGTACCAGAGCATCATCAGAGCATCTCTACATCCTGAAATGTTACAGAACAAAAACTAAATGACAAAAGTCAGCATGAACGAGTTAGAACATAAAATATATATTCGAACACATTATATGTATCAGAGCCATATAGGCTAAAATAATGTATCAGAGCAAATAGAATTTTGTCAGATCAAATAGACAAATATGGATCAAATTCTATTATCAGTGCTTCTGATTCATTCTTCTTTCGTGCTTCTGATTTCTGAAGCTTGATAGCACTCAGCTTGCTTCAGTTTCCATGGTTTTGCTTCTTGTGTTTGCTTTGAAGATTCTCTTTACTTCTTTATACCTGCAAAACACTTTAAACCATATAGAACTTGCAGTTCTTGTTAGTGAATGTGTGGGAGCTTTACCCAGCAACTGATAGATTAATCAAATCATTTATCATTTATCTTCTCCCCCTTTTTGTCATAACATCAAAAAGAATATTTCAAAAGATTCAGATGAATAAAACGACAAATAAAATCACTGGAATGAAAAACAAGAAACACTTTTCATTGATAATCAAACGATATTACATGAGAAGATGTTTAACAAGCAGATGCAACAAGGAAAGAAAACTTCTAAGACCAAAACCTAGGACCCTAGCTAAGACAAAATCTGTGCCAGCATGTCATGAAGGAGTGAGACGCATCATTGACTGCTTCTTGGGCTTCCAGGCGAGGGGTCGGGGAGACTTGGTTCTGATGCAGATCTTCCACAATCTTTATCAGAGACAGCATTCTCAGCAGGTGAAGATGAGGAGATTTCTTTGGAATGGGTTGAGGGAGAGGAAAGGTTAGATGAGGAGGAAGTTGAGTCTTGAAGGTAGAAAGATGAGGAAGAAGATGGAGATGATGGAGGGCTTTCACCAGGGGGTTGAAACACACGTCTAGAATAGTTTCCAGATAACATTGCTTCGAATGGATTCACCTTGAGAGGATCATAGGTGATTTTTATCTTTTTGGGTTTGGAAGGAGATGTTTCAACAGCTTTTCTCTTGTTGTTTTGATCTTTTCCATGGTTTCCTGGGCTTGATGAAGAGTTCATGATGGATTTGCAGATAATGAACAACTAGGGTTTGATATGAATGCAAAAAGATAGAGTGAATAGAGAAAATATGAGAGGGAAGGAGAAGTGTTTGAAGAATATAAAGAAAAACTGAAAGAGAGTAAATGATGAAAAGCATTTAATGTTACGTGACGTGAGGAGAGATAATAAAGACGAATGAGGTGACTAGCACAGTTACCTATGGTCGGCGTCCCTTCAACTGCACGCGCACTTATCCATGAACAGTAACGACAGGTTTACCATCCCGAGATAAAACGTTACAGCTGTTTTGCTTTAAAAGAGGTTCTGAATCAACTTAGACAATGAAACGTTAGTAATAACCGAATCATAATTTCTAAGAGATTTCAATCAGAACTTCTGATATAAAAAGAAATCCACATTCATTTCAGAAGATACTCATACGTAAGAACTTCTCATCTTCTCATTCTGGGCATAAATCCATACTGATGTTCTTCAGAATGAACTTAAACCTATCTTCAGCCAGGGGTTTTGTAAAGATATCAGCCCATTGATGGTCTGTATCAACAAAGTTTAAAGATATAACACCCTTCTGAACATAGTCCCTTATGAAATGATGTTTAATCTCAATATGTTTAGCTTTTGAATGAAGAATAGGATTCTTAGATAAACATATAGCAGAAGTATTATCACAGAATATAGGAATGTTACTCTCAAATATCTGATAATCTTCCAGCTGACTCTTCATCCAGAGCATCTGTGTACTGCAACCAGCAGCAGCGACATATTCTGCTTCTGTCGTTGATAGAGCAATAGTTGCTTGCTTCTTGCTATACCAGGAGATCAAATGACTTCCAAGAAATTGGCAACTTCCTGAAGTACTCTTTCTTTCAATTCTGTCTCCAGCATAGTCAGCATCGCAGAATCCTACTAAGTTGTATTCTTTAGATTTTCTGTAAACTAAGCCAACATTAGTAGTACCTTTCAGATACCTTAGAATTCTCTTAACAGCAGTTAAATGAGATTCTCTAGGATCTGATTGGAATCTAGCACACAAACAAACACTGAACAGAATGTCAGGTCTAGAAGCAGTCAGATATAGAAGAGATCCAATCATACCTCTGTATAACTTCTGATCTACCTTCTTACTTACCTCATCCTTACCTAGGATGCATGTTGGATGCATAGGAGTTTTGGCTTCTTTGCAGTCTAGAAGATTAAACTTCTTCAGAAGTTCCTTCACATACTTGGTTTGGTGAACATACGTTCCTTCTGATGTTTGATTTATTTGTATTCCAAGGAAATACTTGAGTTCTCCCATCATGCTCATTTCAAACTCAGCCTGCATAGACCCAGCAAACTCCTTTCCAAGTGTAGCATTAGATGTTCCAAAAATAATATCATCTACATATATTTGACAAATTAAAATATCCCTTTTAAAGGTTTTACAAAAGAGAGTAGTGTCCACTTTTCCTCTAGTGAAACCATTATCCAGAAGGAAAGAACTTAAGCGTTCATACCAAGCTCTGGGAGCTTGTTTCAATCCATATAACGATTTCTTTAATTTAAAAACATGATTAGGAGACATAGAGTCTTCAAAACCAGGAGGTTGATGGACATAAACTTCTTCATCTATATAACCATTTAAGAAGGCACTCTTAACATCCATTTGATAGAGAGTGATGTTATGTTGAGTGGCAAATGAAATTAATAGACGAATAGATTCTAACCTGGCCACTGGTGCAAAGGTTTCTGTATAGTCAATCCCTTCTTGCTGACTATAACCCTGAGCCACCAGTCTGGCTTTGTTCCTTACCACTTCACCTTTCTCACTGAGCTTGTTTCTGAAGACCCATTTTGTACCGATTATATTGAATCCATCTGGTCTAGGAACAAGATCCCAAACATCATTCCTTGTAAACTGATTCAGTTCTTCTTGCATAGCAATTATCCAGTCTGGATCTTCTAGAGCATGATCAACAGAAGTTGGCTCGATCAAAGATACAAGACCTAATTGACAGTCTGCATTGTTCTTAAGGAATGCTCTTGTTCTGATTTGATCATCCTTCTTTCCAAGAATGACATCTTCTGAATGACCAGAGATGAGTCTGGATGATCTTCTGACAGATGGTTCTTCAGAAATGCTTAGATTCTCCAGAGAAGTTGATACTTGATCTTCAGATTCTTTGCTTTTGAGAAGCTCTGCTTCTGATGCGTTGCTTCTTGGCTCAACAACTTCTGATATATCAATATCCCAATCTGCAAAATTATCAAACTGCTTTGGTTTTTCAGAACCAAGCTTATCATCAAACCTGATATTGATTGATTCTTCTACAATCAATGTTTCAGTATTGTATACTCTGTAGCCTTTTGAGCGTTCAGAATATCCAAGAAGGAAACATTTTTGTGCTTTGGAATCAAACTTACCAAGATGATCTTTAGTGTTCAGAATAAAGCATACACATCCAAAAGGATGGAAATATGAAATGTTGGGCTTTCTATTCTTCCACAATTCATAAGGAGTCTTATTTAGAATAGGTCTGATAGAGATTCTATTCTGAATATAGCATGCAGTGTTTATTGCTTCTGCCCAGAAATGCTTAGCCATATTGGTTTCATTGATCATGGTTCTGGCCATTTCTTGCAGAGTCCTATTCTTTCGTTCTACAACTCCATTTTGCTGTGGAGTTCTAGGACAAGAGAAATCATGGGCAATACCATTTTCTTTGAAGAATTCTTCAAAGGATCTGTTCTCAAATTCACCACCATGATCACTTCTGACCTTTATGATTTTACACTCTTTTTCAGATTGAATCTGAATGCAGAAATCAAAGAACACTGAATGAGACTCATCCTTGTGTTTCAAGAATTTTACCCATGTCCAGCGGCTATAATCATCTACGATGACTAATCCATATTTCTTCCCTCTGACAGATGCTGTTTTGACTGGGCCAAACAGATCAATGTGCAAGAGTTCTAATGGCCTTGAGGTAGAAACAACATTCTTGGACTTGAATGCAGGTTTGGAGAACTTGCCCTTCTGACATGCTTCACATAGAGCATCCGATTTGAATTTCAGATTAGGGAGTCCTCTGACCAGATTCAGTTTGTTAATCTGAGAAATCTTTCTCAAACTAGCATGACCTAATCTTCTGTGCCAGACCCACTGCTCTTCAGAAACAGACATAAGACAAGTCACCTTCTGACTCATAAGATCTTGTCTTATAAATGTTGTTCTTCCTCTTGCCTGTAAATAGGATTGAGCCATCCTTCTGATTTACAGCCTTGCAAGACTCTTGATTAAAGATTATATCATAACCATTGTCACTCAATTGACTGATAGATAAGAGGTTATGTGTTAAACCTTCTACAAGAAGTACATTAGAAATGGAAGGAGAGTTACCAGACTTTATAGTTCCAGAGCCAATTATCTTGCCCTTCTGATCTCCTCCAAACTTGACTTCTCCTTCAGACTTAAGCACCAGGTCTTGGAACATAGACCTTCTTCCTGTCATGTGTCGTGAGCATCCAGAGTCCAGGTACCATGACATGTTGTGCTTTGTCCTTTTTGCAGTCAAGGATATCTGCAATAGGAATAATCTTATCCTTAGGTACCCACATTTTCTTGGGTCCTTTCTTGTTAGATTTTCTCAAGTTCTGATTGAACTTGGGTTTAACATTGTAAGCAATAGGAGGAACAGCATGATAATTTTTAATGTGAGTTTCATGATATTTCCTAGGTTGTGTCACATGCCTTTTGGTGTGTGTTATGTGAAAACTTTGAGCATGTGAAGTGTGCCTAATATCATGGGAGTGGCCATACTTGAACTGATCATACAATGGCTTGTATGTGAATTTCATTTCATCAACAGGTTCAAGTTTGTATGGGGTTTCACCCTCAAAACCAATGCCGACTCTTTTGTTTCCAGACACAGCATATATCATAGAAGCTAGCTGACTTCTGCCAATACTTCTAGATAAGAACTTCCTGAAACTTAAATCATATTCTTTCAGAATATGGTTTAGACTAGGAGTGGATTTTTCTGAATCAGAAGGAGATCCAACATTATTGGATAATTTTAAAAGTTTTTCTTTTAATTCAGAATTCTCCAACTCAAGCTTCTTTGTTTCAAATTCAAATAGCTTTTTCAGCTTTTTGTATTTGAGACTAATCTGAGACTTGAGTTCCAGAAGTTCAGTTAGACCGGAAACTAACTCATCTCTAGTAAGTTCAGAAAATACCTCTTCAGAATCTGATTCTGATGTAGATTCTGATCCGTCATCTTCTGTCGCCATCAGCGCACAATTAGCCTGCTCATCTTCAGAGTCTGAATCATCTTCTGACTCATCCCAGGTTGCCATAAGACCTTTCTTCTTATGAAACTTCTTCTTGGGATTTTCCTTCTGAAGTTTTGGACATTCATTCTTGAAGTGTCCAGGCTCATTGCATTCATAGCACATGACCTTCTTCTTGTCAAATCTTCTGTCATCAGAAGATTCTCCACGTTCAAATTTCTTTGAACTTCTGAAGCCTCTGAACTTCCTTTGCTTGGTCTTCCAGAGTTGATTTAGCCTTCTGGAGATCAAAGACAGTTCATCTTCTTCTTCAGATTCTGATTCTTCAGGATCTTCTTCTCTAGCCTGAAAAGCGTTAGTGCATTTCTTGATATTGGATTTTAATGCAATAGACTTACCTTTCTTTTGAGGCTCATTTGCGTCCAGCTCTATTTCATGACTTCTCAAGGCACTGATAAGCTCTTCCAGAGAAACTTCATTCAGATTCTTTGCAATCTTGAATGCAGTCACCATAGGACCCCATCTTCTGGGTAAGCTTCTGATGATCTTCTTTACGTGATCAGCCTTGGTGTATCCCTTGTCAAGAACTCTCAATCCAGCAGTAAGAGTTTGAAATCTTGAAAACATCTTTTCAATGTCTTCATCATCCTCCATCTTGAAGGCTTCATACTTCTGGATTAAAGCTAGAGCTTTAGTCTCCTTGACTTGAGCATTTCCTTCATGAGTCATTTTCAAGGACTCATATATGTCATAGGCCGTTTCCCTGTTAGATATCTTCTCAAACTCAGCATGAGAGATAGCATTCAGCAAAACAGTTCTGCATTTATGATGATTCCTGAAAAGCTTCTTCTGATCATCATTCATTTCTTGCCTTCTCAGCTTTACGCCTCTGGCATTTACTGGATGTTTGTAACCATCCATCAGAAGATCCCATAGATCACCATCTAGACCAAGAAAGTAACTTTCCAGTTTATCTTTCCAGTATTCAAAGTTTTCACCATCAAATACCGGCGGTCTAGTATAACCATTGTTACCGTTGTATTGCTCAGCAGAGCCAGATGTAGATGCAGGTGTAGACTTTTCACTTTCATCAACCATCTTTTACTGAAGCGTTTTTCTCTTCCTGAATCTTTTCTAAACACGGTTAAGTGCTTGCACCTTAGAACCGGCGCTCTGATGCCAATTGAAGGATAGAAAAACACTTAGAAAGGGGGGGTTTGAATAAGTGTAGCTTTAAAAACTTGACAGATAAAAATAAATTGCACAGTTATTTTTATCCTGGTTCGTTGTTAACTAAACTACTCCAGTCCACCCCCGCAGAGATGATTTACCTCAACTGAGGATTTAATCCACTAATCGCACGGATTACAATGGTTCTCCACTTAGTCAGCAACTAAGTCTTCCAGAGTCTTCTGATCACACACTGATCACTCCAGGAACAACTGCTTAGATACCCTCTAAGACTTTTCTAGAGTATACTGATCCACACGATCACTCTAGTTACAACCTGCTTAGATAACCTCTAAGACTTCCTAGAGTATTCTGATCCACACGATCACTCTAGTTCCTTACAACTTAATGTAATCAATTCTAAGAGTATTACAAATGCTTCTTAAAAGCGATAATCACAAACTGTGATATTTCTCTTAACGTTTAAGCTTAATCTCACTAATATATTACAACAGCAATGTAGTGAGCTTTGATGAAGATGAAGATTCTGAGCTTTGATTTTGAACAGAGTTTCAGCAAGTTAATATGAGTTGTTTTGGTGCAAAATCGTTAACCTTGCTTCTCATCAGAACTTCATATTTATAGGCGTTGGAGAAGATGACCGTTGAGTGCATTTAATGCTTTGCGTGTTCCGTACAGCATCGCATTTAATGTTATACGCTTTTGTCAACTACCTCGAGCCTTGTTCACGCTGTGTCTACTGACGTAGCCTTTAGTAGCTTTTAACGTTCCTTTTGTCAGTCAGCGTAGCTTGCCACTTGTACTTCCTTCTGATCTGATGTTTGTGAATAAAACGTTTGAATATCATCAGAGTCAAACAGCTTGGTGCATAGCATCTTCTGATCTTCTGACCTTGAAGTGCTTCTGAGCGTGATACCATCAGAACTTCAGTGCTTCTGTTCTCTTGTTCTTCTGATGCTTCCATAGACCCATGTTCTGATTCTGCTTCGACCATCTTCTGATGTCTTGCCAGACCATGTTCTGATGTTGCATGCTGAACCCTTGAGACAAAGCTTCTGAGCGCTGAATTATGTGTACTCTTTATATATTTCCTGAAAAGGAAATTGCATTGGATTAGAGTACCATATTATCTTAAGCAAAATTCATATTATTGTTATCATCAAAACTAAGATAATTGATCAGAACAAATCTTGTTCTAACATATATCATACTGTGCAACAAGAGCCATGATTGTCCTAAAAGAGTCTTTGGATGAAACCAGAGAGAAAGTCTCTTTAAAGTTAATTCCTTCCTTTTGATTATAACCCTTAGCCACAAGACGAGCTTTATACCTTTTTACATTACCGTTATAAGTTGGTCTTAATTATCCATTTGCAACCAATGGGTTTCACACATTGTGGTAACAGACAAGTTCCCAAACTTTATTTTCTTGTATGAACTTATATTTCTCCTTCATTTCTTCAATCCACTTTTTCGAGTTGGAATCCAGCATGGCTTGACATAATTTGATTGGATCATCTTCCTTTATACCATTATTTCCCTCATATTCTTGGAGAAAGACTATGCAATCATCTGGAATAACATTTCTCCTTTCTCTAGTGGATCTCCGCAAAGGTATTGGTTCTTATAACACTTGTTCTTGAGGATTTTGAGTTTGTTCTTCATGAATTACCAAATCATCTTGACTAGACGGAAAATCAACAATGTCGTCTATATGGAACCTAATCACATATTTATGGTAGAATCCTCTATATGGAACCTAATCTGAAGGGACTATCCACTTTTTCTTAAGGATTCATGGATTTTACAATTGGAAAGTTTAAGATTTAGAATGATGAAGAATGAACTCCTTTTGATGACCTTTATTTTTCACTTTTCTCTAACTAAAAAAACCTTAGACAATATAAAATCAGACCTTTAATCCCTAAACAAGTTTCTCTATTTTAAATTAAAATTAGAAACACGTGAAATCACTTTGAGCTATTCTATAGTTGTGTCGCGCTTTTCAACTTAAACTGCATTCCCGCCTAAGCAGAAAGATGAGATTGCGCCATTGTGCTTGTGGCGCCCCACTATGGCCTTTGGAGGGTGAATCGTGCCACTTTAAATTATAAGTGCCCGTGACTTGTATGCTTTTTTTGGTCTTCTATAATTTTTCTCCATTCTTTGTGTTCCATTTTTCTCTTTGTTTTTTCATAACTCACTCTAGTCTTGATTTTCTTACTAACTTGAAAGTTTGAGTGCTAATCTTATAAGTCCACTATATATATCTTCCTATAGAATGTTCACTTCACCACATCTAAACTGTCCTTATCATTTCATCAAATATATAACATTACCATATTCAAGCCATGTTAAACATTAAATGTATAAATCATTAGATCTAAGTAAAAGAAAAAGTGATCGTATAGCCTTTGAGTTAATTTGAAGTATAGCAATTCCAAGCATTGCACATGCATTGCTAATTTTATGAATACTGGTCAATGTAGTGAGAAACAAGCACGTCTATAACTTTCCATTTCTTTCTTTCATCCTCACCAGCCAAATTATTTTCATATACTTAATATTCTTGATTAATTATCATACCCTTCAAAATCAACATTTACTTAGATGAAACACTACATGCACATTTTCATTTCTTCTATGTGAGGCATCCTTTACAAATGTGCTTGCATATCACATGAAACAAAACATTTGCATGTGCATCTACATGTTTGATTATAGAACCTAATTAAGAGTAAATTTAATAAATTATTCCAACAATCTTAATCAAGTATTTATCTATAATTTACTTTGAACATTTTATTTTAATTAGTTACAAATAATTTATAAACTATTATATACATTCTTGGTCCGCACGGTCTAACATGTCCGCCCCGTCCTATTTTTTTCGGACTCTTACAGACGCAAATATTAACATAATTTTTTGTATTTTTAAACTTAAAAGATACAATGTATGCGAGCCCGCACCGTTTTTATTTTTTGCGAAACACGCCAAAGTTTTAGGTCTGCACCCTCAACTATGTTGTTGCGCCCCGTTTCTACTATAATCAAATAGTTAAGTATTATAAAGGCTAAATTACAGTTTTAGTCCCCCTGTTTTGGTATTTTCACGATTTTGGTCCCTCTATTTTCTTTTTAAACAGTTTTAGTCCCCCATCCCAATTTTGTTCATAAACAGTGTATGATCCGCACATGAACCGTACATGAACAGTACATGACCGTACATGAATAGTACATGACCAGTTGGCTCAAAATTTGGATGGGGGACCAAAACTGTTTAAAAAGAAAATAGGGGGACCAAAATCGTGAAAATGTCAAAAAAGGGGGACCAAAACTGTAATTTAGCCTATTATAAATCAAACTTGCATAAATTATAAAAATCTTCTAAATTCCAATCCATACCCACCTAACTAACCAGGACCATTCAAAAAATGAAGTAACTTAATTAATAATTCTGTATTTACAACATATATTAAAATAGTATCAAGAGTAAAAGCAACACAATCTTGTCTTTATCAATAGAATTTCAGATGTTAATCTCAATCAATAGTTCCAAATCACAATTTTAATTAGTACTATCACTTTCATAACATGTAATACTAGTACTATACTTTCTGACCTGTTATTTCTCTCACTCATTACCACACTTTTTTAATATAAAAAAACAAATAAAAGAAGAACAAAATGTCACGGACTATAAACTTTTATTTTGTCATTTTTCCAACATGTTTTGTTATGAATTGTCACTTAATTGAGTTTTTGTTTCTTTCATTATTCACTTTATAAGTTACACACAAAACCATGACATAAATTCACAAGTCTTGAAGAATCTTGTTATCTTATCCTTACTTTTATTCTTCATAACTTGAAACTTTGTTGATATTTTTCATCTGAAGAATTGACATGGATGTGAAGTTGAAGTCTCTTTCTGAAGGTGAACATGAAGAAGAAGAAGAAGAAAACATGCACTTTCTGAAATCTCTTCAGGTTTGTATATATCTATTTTGTTGTGTTTATGATATTCTAAAGTTTTTTTTTTTTTTCATTTTGAGTGAAGTTTTTATAATTTGGTTAATTTTAGGAGCTAAGAGAATTGAGGTCTCAGCTTCATTATGCTGCTGATTACTGTGAAACAACATTCTTAGAAAGTGAAAAGAAAAAAGAGTGAGTAATTTAAACTTACCATACTTACTTCTTCATTTCATTTTGTTGTATATTACCTCCACTTTTTTTATTATAAATCGTTTTGAACTTTTCACACGTATTAAAAAAAGTAATGATTGTTGTATGAAAAGAAAAAACTATGAAAATTTTTATAAAATTGTCTTTTATTAATAATATGAGTAAGATAAATTTATATAATTAAAAGGAGAGAAAAATAAATATTTAAGGGTATAATAGGAAAAATAACATTAATTATTTATTGGTATTGTAAAATGAACTATATTAGCGATGGTTAGTTGGTCCAGTGATGATTGACGCTAAACTTGGTAGGGAGAACCACGGGTCGATCCCCACAACTTTGATCGGGAGGGGGCTGAACCCACTTGATGTCAGAACTGACCCCCGAATCAGACTATACCGGTGGTGATAAGTCAAAAAAAAAACTTATATTATGGTAAAAAAAATTATAAAATATATTGCACTTTGTAACTTTAGTGTAAAAGTAAATTTGTTTTTGTTTGTTAGTATTTGGATATATTGACCCGTGACATATTGGAATTTGTCCATTGAATTGCAGTGTTATGGAAAACACAAAAGAATACATATGTAGAGCTATGGTGACTGTGGTTGATCATCTTGGAAATGTTTCTTCTAATCTTGAAGGACTTATTTCTCACACAAATTCATTTTCTGATGCTGAGATAAAAATTCAATGCCTCAAACAAGTTAGTATATTATTAATCACTTAATATCAACTTATTTCAGATTAAACGTCTAGTCAGTGTTCGACATATGTCAGTGTTCAGTCTAATAAATGTTTGACATGTGTCAGTGTTCAGTGTTCGTACTGATGAAGTTTTTTGGCAGAGACTTTTCTCATGTGAGCAATATGCTGATAAACTTTCAATCTCAAATATGCAATGGAGGGAGAAATTGCCAAGATTTCATACAAGATATTTATCATCATGTAATATTTTTCATATAATCTTTTGATATAAATACAACTTTTTTATTTATGGAAAATCAATTATAATTTAATTGCTTTTCATGATCAGCTCCTATCCTTGAAAAATCACAAGAGAATTTGAAGCCAGCAACTGCTACAAATAACAAGCACAACAATTTGGCTTTTGGTAACATACATAACATTTCATGTTCTTATCAAAATAACATTAATGTTATGTTCTTCTAACTTTTTCCATTTTAAAAACTATACTAGTGATGCCTGTTCGCGACGGTTTGAAAGTGTTAGCGAAAGTATCAAATCCTACATTTCATTTCCAAGTGAGTTTTTCTTCTGAATTGTCTCACTTTCCTAGTTTTGGATTTGTAAATTTAATGGCTTAACTATTTCTGTAGGCTACTCCAAAGGTCGGGCCGCGTCATAGAAGATCGTTGCACGGAAGCGATATCTTATGGCTCATTAGGCGCACGAAACATACGCATTGAGAAAATCGAGTTTAATTGCTTATCATTTTCATGTTGAAGTCTAATGTTAATTGTATGATTCGTGAATCAAATACGATTAATAAAATATCGGTATGTTGAAGCACTTTGAAAGTTCGAAGTCTGATTGCAACAATTTTTGAACAGACAAATGGTGTTTCGTATCAAATATCAATCACAATTCCGACGATTCTCTATCGTGAAGATACTTACCGAAGACGGCCTTTACAATAAGTTTGACACGTACCTCACAACAAATGAGGTTAGCAACATTTTTTATTGCATTATTTCCACTAAATCTCTAAAATGATTCCACTGTTCTTTCCTCCATTTTGTTGCCCTAGCAAATTATGTTTCTAATTCAATGTACACTTTACCATTATGTATTCCTAAGGTAACAACTGCTGCTGATTTGGAAATGGACACTACTTCTCCATCTCTTAATCCAAACCAAGTAGGTTTATGCAATTTGACTTTGGTTTATTTACAAAAACACAACGTTATTTGATTCTCCTTGGTAACTCCTTGGTAACTCCATTTTATTCGGCATTATTTAGGTCACACAAACTTGCGAACAATCGAGCGTTGCTCAACCAGATTCTGCTGCTGACCATAAGGGGAGTCCTTCTGCAAGCTGCAGCAGTACTCCTGCCAAGAGGGTCGCTACGTCGACCTCAATCAACGACCTCATTCAGGCTGAAGAGCTCACTCCTAAACAATCGGCCACTAAGTCCAAGAATGGAAAAAAGACAAAGCAGCTCAAAAATGACTAATATGGTGGGTTTGTTAAGGAAGTTTGGCTCTTATTTTGATACTTAACCAGTATTTTGTAAGGTTACAATCCAACTGTTAAAACAGTATTTTGTTGGCCAATGTCAATTTTAATTTGAACATGCCATTTCTAATGGTCCTAAACTCCTTAACTCGTATTGAATTAGCTTTTGTAATGGTTATTAATTGTCTACTGCCTATTCATGGCTGCTGTTTTATCCATGCTATTATATTTAAAAATATTGCAGTGTAAAATATTATGTTTCTATATGAGGAGCCCAAATGTTATGCAAGTTCTAACAAATAGATATGTTCATGCAATATGACTAAATGAAAGAATAATCTTTGCTGCATACCATAACTTACTGAATAGTGTAAACACCTGCATACCTTTATGAGTTTGACAATATTCTGTCTAAGTTAGAGACCCTTAGCAACCGGCAAAACAATTTTTACCTTGCTGCCTTGCTTCAAATTTATTAATATAGTTATCACGTTGGCATTATTCTACCTTGCTGCCATTATTCAATTCTGATAACTTCACATACTTGCCTTGGCAAAACTATTGTTAACCAACTTGATGCCATTATTCTACCTTATTCTACCTTATTGAGAGGATTTTACCTATTCAATGTGAAGAAACAGTTTTTAAAAATATAGAGTTATTCATACCCTACAATGCATACTGATAATTTTTTCCTGCCACATAAACCTTTAGCTAAATCATAAAATAAGTGTTATCACTAAACATTTATACCAATGTTAAGTTATCAATTGCAACTGGTATAAATTACACTTTTCTAAAAATGGGACGCGACCTTTCCATGGTTTATATTTTACTTTTTTAATAGCCTCTACCTATTTATCATGATGACTTTAAATTGTTCATAATTTGTATACTTATGATCTACCAAAGTACCTATTACCAAGCAGAGAGGTTCTTATCTTTATCTTTTGTGTAAAGCAGACTTTCAAGTTATCTAGGGCCTGTCACAGTTTATACTAGACTGCATTCTTTCTTGGAAACTGCCTCCATTGCCTCCATTGTGTAAGATGCTGCGACATATGACCTGCTGCAGAGTACAAATTCCATCATTTAGGGAAAGCATGGAGATTGTTGTCACTTCAACCATAAATGCATGGTGCTTCATTACACGGTAAGTCAATGAGCATTGTTTAACTTTTACTTTACATATCACTTTTACCATTTTCATGTCTTGTCAGTATTCTTTGAATATCTTTATGTCTATTACTCATACATGTTTAGATGTTTAGGAAACATAAGGACTCATCTAAAGTGAAGGTTGATATTTGTTTGCTTTTTTTTAATTACACATGCTTATTGGAATTTTTTTCTTCTTGCTGTTAAAAACATCGATTTGATTAACATTAATATATCACAGATATTCAATAAGGACCTAAAAAATACTGACTGGAAGGGCTATGTTATATTTTAGACTATTTGAAAATAAAAATAATAAGACAAAACAGTTTATCACCTTTAACAAGTTGCAGAATTGATGAAGCTTATGGGATGCTTGTCTTCCATGTGAGGACAAATTTCTCATTCAGTTGACTCCTAAACAAATCGGATTGACAGGTAAAAATATTCATTGTTCTTAAAATATAAGCAGCTAAGCACATCAATGGAACATAATAAACTATTTGGTTCTTTTGTCTACAACATTTTAAAGGATTTACCACAGATTTGAATGAGATCTATAAGAACAATTACTATGCATCCATTCTAATAATAGTCATGAATCTAACCATGGTACTGCCCAACCTTAGGATGATTCTTTTTTTGAAATAGATAATAAGCTGATAGTGGTTGAGTTACTAACCTTAATTTGAAATGCTAACAAGGAATGGTATGAATGATGGTTGTCTGAATTCAGGATAACATCATAGCAGAGTCCGGTTAAAATTTCCTCTACTTAAGGTCAATTTATATATTTCTGGATATGTTACCAACCTTACAATAAATTCAGTAGGTGTAAGTCATTTATGCTAAGTGTAAGGAGTTTATGATATGCCAACCACCAAAATATGGCTGATTATTTATTAACACAATCTGCCTGTCATGAACTTGGATCATTCTGTATGAACTCCCTTGGTACATTTAATGCATCGTAACAGGGATTGTCAATAGGACAATGTGTGCATACTTATAGATTAATATCCTGTGGATTTAAATTACACCTTCTAACTCTATTCAATTTAAATTGGGTGGTTTGTTGTAGCTCTCTTAAAGTTGCAAAGTATGGACCCATTTGACAGAAAACGTAGCGCGAAAAAGGCACGATCAAGAAGGTCGATGCTTTTGAAAGAGAATCGTTCCAAACGTCAAAAATACAATCCTCACCAACAACTGCCGCTTGAAACTCCAATGTCATTCACGCCGAGGCAACCTTTGTCCGAATTGAGTCCATCATTTCAAAACAGTACTGCAAGAACTGTCATTTCTGGACAGTCACTTGGTATTAGTGTAGGTTTTGAAGGTTCGGGACCTAGCGTAACAAGACACACCTTTAAAACAAATATAAGGTCCCGACCGATAGATAACTTGGCAACAAATCTATTTTTAAAATTTGCATCCACTTCTGCGGTGAAGGAAAATGAGGGAATTACTCCTTCCTCATTGAAAGCTAATCAAAATCTGCCTGCAAGTGAAAACATCATCGGTGAAGCTGGAAGTTCTTCTACGATAAACACGTTAGTGCAATCCCTTACCTATTTCACACCAACTTAGTTACTCACCTCTATATATTTCTCTATGTAGCCCTTACTTGCTTATCAAGATAACACATTGTCCTATTTATTTAACTATGCTATTGGTGGCTGTCCCATTAACTGGTGTGTCAAGTTAAGCTTGAAACAAATTACTCAGGATTCAGGTTAAGGACAAAATTGCTCCATGAATGAGGTTTATATTTTTGTTAACTAATGTTGTTTACACTAGGCCTCTACATGTATAACCATTAACTCGATGTGTATAGGCTTGAAACTTCATTACATCCCTGTTTATAATGGATTCTATGGTTTTGATGTTAACAGCTTACCACAAATTCCCAGACCAGTGAGAGGTAGGCCTAAGAATCACTATGGAGTTCCAAATATGGCTAGGAACTTAACCAGAAAGTTTCCTATACTTGAAAGAGAGGAAGGGCATCACACGGCGAATTTGAACCTCGGTTACACCAGACAAACAAGGTACATATGTTTTCACCTTAACTTATAATCTTAAAACTATATTATGTTTTGACATGTACTTTTTTTGTCTTTCATTGTTTAATCCATACTGTTTTATATGAAGTAGTAATCCAACAATGGCAGAACAACAACCATGCCATACAAACCACACGTCGCAGGCCATAGCAAGACCGAGGTATGGGAAATTCGCAACACCTTACTGTTTCAACTATTGTTTAATATTTTAGGGCCAACCTTATTGCACTGAAAATAAACTGTTTATATTCAATCAATTAAGTAGAAGAAATAGATTATGAGACGTGGCTTGGTCTAGCGGCACCTCAATTAATATTTAGTTTGAGGATGGTTATGGTTTCACTTTGTTTGTCTTGGTTATGGTTCCACGGTTATTCACTACGTAACCGTGATTTTTTCAAAAGGGTTATACATTGTTGCTATTAAAATGTTATGAAATGAACCAAGCTTCCAATGTTAGTTTTTAAAACACCTGTATTTTCCATTGTGTATAGAAAATATTTTTAATCCTAATTGTCCAGTTCATGCATGACAGGAAAGTAACTCTAACAAAAATGTAGAACCATCATAATAACCTACTATTTAAACAATAATACATGTCTAAACCTCTCCTGTTTGAGGACTAAAATCCAAATGAATTTTGTGTAGGAATGCATTTTGTAATTCTGATATTCAATAATTTCTTAATCACAGATGCTTATCAAATTGGTAATGTGCTTTTTCATCGAATTCTGCAAGTCATTTACTGGAGATGTAACTAACTAACCTTGAACACAGTTGTGTTGATGCTCCCAAACGACCTAGAGGCAGGCCAAGAAAACAAATGCCTGATCCAGAGCCGGGGTTGAATTTCAAGGAGTTACGACCCAGCCAAACGAGTAATCGGACGCAACCCATTCCAAATAATACGCCCGGACCAAGGTACCAAACATGTATTCCTTCATTCTATACAATGCCTACTGTATTAATATAACTGATGCATCATTCCTTTCAATAGTAATGTCATTAAGGAGACCCCACCTGCTCGGCAAATAGGAAATATATCCAACAATCATGTTTCTCACGAGGTAACGCAAATGTCACAGTCCACGACGAATCACCATCGTAGAACGGAGCCACCGTGTCCTATTTTTACACCTACGATTAATATGGATTTTAATAGCGACTCCAATGAGGACAGCGACTACGACCCGTTTGCAAGTATGCTTGATAAGTCTTCTATCACTCTGAATTTTAGTTAGTTACAAATTTTAACAATAACTGTGAATAGAACGTCGGAGTCAATTATACGCCTTTGTCTCATGTCTAAATTTCCTGTGTATGTTTATTACAGCATACCTATCCGACGAGGATAACTGTTCTGACCCAGAAGATGTTGAAGCACCTTTTACAATCCATGATAATGCAATAGGACATTCTGAGGGTAAATAGTTTTTCTCCAGCACATGTTTACATTTACTACCAGTATTAAACCATTATGCTTTCCTTTTCTAAATTTCCTACATTCTATGCTTATGTAGAATATTACGATATCGGTTCCCCACTTCTCGAATGTTGTTATTGCAAAGCAAGGATGTGGTATCAAGAAAGAATGCACAAAAGTACACATTCAGCTAACCCAAAGTTTATGATGTGCTGTGGTAACGGCAAAGTTGAACTACCATTGCTAAAAGAGCCTCCTGAGCTACTTGCAAAACTTTTATGGGATCACAACAGTATAGTTAGCCGGAAGTTTCAACAACATATCCGACTATACAATATGATGTTTGCATTCACATCACCCGGAGCAAAGATAGACAATCGTTTTAACAATGGTCGCGGGCCTCCAACAATGAGGATACAAGGTCAAACGTGTCATCGAATAGGAAGTTTGCTCCCTCCTCAGGGGCAAAAACCGAAATTTGCACAGTTATATATATATGACACGGAAAATGAAGTCGAAAACCGGATGGATGGACTTCGGTAATAGCCTATGAATACACACTGTCGCATGTTTAACATGACTTAGTTAATAAGCCTCATTTATACTCACTGTCACTTTTTTACCTTACCTATATAATTAGGCATTTGAATACTCTTTGTCACATGTTTTACAATTCTGATATCATTGGGGCTATGAATGTTTACTGTCACATTACCTAAAAGCCCATTCAAGTTATGACAACCTTTTTCCTAATGACAGGAACAAGGAGAACATTGATTCTGATGTTGTAAACCAGTTGTCCAATATGCTGTACGAATTCAATCCCCATGCAAAGAGCTTTCAAATGGCGAAACAATGGTTAAATAGTGGGGAAACTCAAAACCTCAAGCTACGCCTCATTTCTAACCGAAGCACCGACGGAAGGGTATATAACCAACCTACTGTGTCTGAAGTTGCAGCCTTGGTTGTGGGTGATATTGACACGGCAGAAATGCGTGATATCATTATGCAAACAAGAGGTGGGGGACTTCAGAGAATCAACGAGCTGCATGCTGCTTACATGGCTTACCAGTATCCTTTGATTTTTCCTTATGGTGAGGACGGTTATAGACCTGATGTAGCTCATAGGGACTTGCCTGCCAACAATAACAGCATACGAAACAGGCTCACAATTCGGGAGTTCTTGGCATACCGCATTCAAACCAGGTTAAATGAAGCTAAGACTTTATTATCTTCTAGAAGGTTGTTCCAGCAATTTCTGGTCGATGGTTACACAATGTTAGAGTCTGAGAAACTAGAATGGCTACGTAAAAATCAACCAAAACTTCGAGTTTCCAAGTACAACTCTTTAAATGAAGAGGGAGACCAAAGTCAAGCCCAAGGGAACAGCATAGGTAAACGAGTGGTTTTGCCTTCCTCCTTTGTCGGAGGTCGTAGGTTTATGGATCAATTGTACTATGATGGAATGGCTATATGCAGTAAAGTTGGATTTCCTGATTTGTTTATTACCTTTACTTGTAATCCAAATTGGCCTGAGATTCAAAGAGTGCTTAGACCTCTTCACTTGAAACCTCAAGATCGACCGGATATCATCTCAAGAGTCTTCAAAATCAAGTTTGATCAATTGCTTACAGATTTAACCAAAAAAGGTGTTCTTGGAAAAGTACTTGCCTGTGAGTTTATTCTCCCTCTTAACTCTAATGACATATAAGTGTTTAAAATTACTAACAGTAATTCTGAATTATTTATGCTTTTCCAATTGTAGATATGTACACCATTGAGTTTCAAAAGAGAGGATTGCCTCATGCCCATATATTAATCTTCTTGCATCCTTCAAACAAATATCCAAGTCCAGAAGACATTGACAAGATCATTAGTGCTGAAGTGCCCGATCCAGAAACACACCCTCGGTTGTACAGTTTGGTCAAAGCTCACATGGTTCATGGTCCTTGTGGTTTGTTAAATCCCAAGACACCTTGCACGAAAGATGGGAGGTGCACCAAGTTTTACCCTAAGAAGTTTCAACCTACGACGATCGTGGACCAAGAAGGGTATCCTGTTTATAGGCGAAGAGACAACAAACACACCATTGAAAAAAATGGAATCATCTTTCATAGTGGTCATGTTGTTCCACACAATCCAAGTTTGTTGTTGAAGTACGAAGCCCACATTAACATGGAATGGTGCAACCAGAGTACTTCTATCAAATACCTTTTCAAATATATAAACAAAGGTTCCGATAGAATTTCTGCAATCATACAAGGCCAAGATAAAAACAACGTCGACGAGATCAAGCAATATTTGGATTGTCGATACATCTCCCCAAGTGAAGCATGTTGGAGGATATTTTCCTATTCTATACATGGCAGAAAGCCAGCCGTAGAAAGATTGTTTTTTCACATGGAAGGCGAAAACTCTGTGTACTACAAAGACTATGAGCAAGTTGGTGATGTGTTGCTAAAGCCAAGTGTAACTGAGTCTATGTTTACAGCATGGTTCGAAGCAAACAAGACTTATGAAGAGGCAAGGTTATTAACTTATGGGGACTTTGTTTCTAAATTTGTTTATCATAAACGAAGTCGAAGTTGGAAACCAAGGAAACGAGGGTATACCATTGGTCGACTCATTTGGGTTCCTCAAAGCACTGGCGAGTTGTTTTATTTAAGGATGATGCTGACTGTCAAAAAAGGACCTTTATCCTATAATGACATCAAGACGGTTGACGGTAAGAAGCTAAAGACATTTAGAGATGCATGCTTTGCAATGGGTTTTTTACAAGATGATCGTGAATTTATCGAGGCCATCAAAGAGGCACATCAGTGGGGTTCAGGTCATTTTTTACGAAAGCTATATGTTACCATGTTACTATCTTCATCGATGAATAGACCGGAACATGTTTGGAGAAAGACTTGGATGTATTTATCAGATGGCATTCTTTATGATCAACGAGTCTTCGCAAGAGATCAAGGTATTTAATCTTTCCTACATTTTTAACGGTGTTTCAATTTTTTTATCATATTATTTATCTTCAGCCTTTTGTAAAATATAGTTTTCCTCTCTTCTACTTATTACATATTGTTTTATACAAATTACCTAACTATTTGATCAAAGCGTATTTTTACTAAACCAATTTTATTGTAATTACATACTGTTTCAATTAGCTTATTAGTAATAGGGCAGTTTGTTGTGTTCAATTAGTTCTTTGTCCTCAAAATAATATGCTAAACCATGGAACTTTGAGTCAATAAGTTATTTAGCCTCAAAACTGGTAGTTGCTGCGGCTGTTTTACATATTGCAGCCACTGTTGATTTTAAAAATGGGGCAAATGAGACTTTGTTTAGGTGTAACAATATATAATGCCTCATTTACGGAAATAAACAACTCAACTTTGTCAAGTAATGCAGTCACTATTGCATTACCAAATGTAACTAATATTAATGAGTTCCGGTTAAATAATAGATAATTTTACATTTATACAATGTTCATTAGGTGTATTGATACATTATTTATGCATTGAAACTTTGTTTTTGTTTCTTTTTTATCCTAGGTCTGACAATGAGTGATGCCGAGCTAAAAGAACGGACACTCATGGCTATTGAAACACTATTGCAAAATAATAATCGAAGTTTGAAGGACTTCAAGACCATGCCATATCCGAAAGATTATGTCGAATCCTTTACAGGAAATCGACTCCTTTATGATGAACGACAATATGATGTTCTTGCTCAACAACAACTTTTTGAAAGTCTCTCCGCTTCCCTTACAGGTAATATCACCCATTGTTATTGCAAATTAAAATACTTCAACTTTCTATAGCCATTAACAACTATCTTTGGAAATGTCTCCTTGATATAGATGAACAAAGAAACATCTTTGAGGAAATCATGGATGCCGTAGAAAAGCAAGAAGGCGGAGTTTTTTTTTTATATGGCTACGGTGGCACTGGTAAAACCTTCATGTGGAACACTCTATCAGCAGCACTTAGGTCTAAGAAAAAAATTGTTTTGCCGGTTGCTTCAAGTGGGATTGCAAGTCTATTATTACCAGGTGGAAGAACAGCTCATTCCAGATTTAAGATTCCTGTCCCTACTTTAGAGAATTCTATATGCAACATTGAAAAACAAGATCATCTTGCTGAGCTTCTAAAGATGACAGATCTAATCATATGGGATGAGGCTCCTATGGCTAACAAGTTTTGCTTTGAATCACTCGACAAATCCTTGAGAGATATTATGAGTGGAATCACAAATGCATCTAAAAGAGTTTTTGGAGGAAAGGTTGTTGTGTTTGGAGGTGACTTCAGACAAATTCTCCCTGTTATACCAAGAGGTACTAGATCTGATATTATCCATGCAACAATCAA
Source organism: Vicia villosa (assembly GCF_029867415.1). Classification (NCBI taxonomy): domain Eukaryota; kingdom Viridiplantae; phylum Streptophyta; class Magnoliopsida; order Fabales; family Fabaceae; genus Vicia; species Vicia villosa. Next base: position 230,892 of record NW_026705794.1, on the reverse strand, counting down.
TGCGTCTTACATTTGGGATCATTGTAAAGTCTTGAGGCTTACAAAGAACATGCGCTTGCAAACTGGTCAGCCTACTTCTACAGTTGATGACATAAGGAGTTTTTCTGAGTGGATTTTAAAAATTGGAGATGGGACCATGTGCGAGCCAAATGATGGCTATGCTGATATTTGTATTCCAGATGAGTTCTTAATTTCCAACTTTTCAGATCCGATTAAGGGAATTGTTGAAGATACGTACCCTGATCTCATTCATAACTATCTTGATTCCAGTTATCTTCAAAGTCGTGCGATCTTAGCTTCAACAATCGAAGTAGTCGATGATATCAACCAATATATAACAAACCTTCTTCCAGGTATTCAAGTTATTTTCCGTTAATAATAATAATATTTTTGCAATCAATAAATAAACTATTTGGCCATATGTTTTATCTAAATATAGGTATTGACCAATTTTTGTAGGAGAAGAGAAAGAATACTTTAGCAGTGATTCTATTGATAAATCTGATGTAAATAGCTTTGATGCATATGAGCACGTGACACCCGAGTTCCTAAATGCTCTTAAGACTTCGGGATTGCCTAACCATTCAATAAAGTTAAAAGTTGGGGCCACTATTATGTTAATGCGCAACCTAGACCAATCTGAAGGTTTGTGCAATGGTACAAGGCTAACTGTTACCAGGCTTGCTGCTCATGTCATTGAAGCTAAGATCATTTCTGGAAAAAATGTTGGTAACTTATTTTATATTCCTAGAATGTCTTTGTCCCCTTCTCAATCACCATGGCCATTTAAACTGGTGAGACGCCAATTTCCAATTATTGTTTCCTTTGCCATGACTATTAACAAGTCTCAAGGCCAGTCACTTGACAATGTTGGTTTGTACTTGCCAAAAGAAGTTTTTAGTCATGGACAGTTATACGTGGCTATCTCAAGAGTCAAATCCAAAAAGGGATTAAGGATTCTCATTCACGACAAAGATAAGGAACCTATGCTCTCTACCACCAATGTTGTATTCAAAGAAGTGTTCCATAACATTTGAAGGTATGTTTTTAAAAATAAAAACTTATCATGCCATCACAACATTGCCGACAGATTTAGGTTCTCTACTTCCACGATATATGATTTTTTTTGTCCACTTGCCATTTCAGGTCCAAACATCCTACTCATTTAGGAGAATCATGCTGCAGCTTTGTTTTCCTTTTTATTATTCGTCGCTACATGTTTTGGAGAGTCCTTTGCAGCTGTCTCTCGAGTATCACATGCAAAAAAATTGTATAAACTATTAACTATCAATTTGATATGTTGTGACTTGCTCAAAACTCATCTTTTTGGAACAATGACTTTGGTTCATAAATCTTATTTATTTGGATGTACGATATATATCATTTGATCATTTTTTTTCCGACCAAAATGTTTAAATATTACCCGTGCGGAAGCACGGGTTTCTTACTAGTTTATATAATTAAAAGGAGAGAAAAATAAATATTTAAGGGTATAATAGGAAAAATAACATTAATTATTTATTGGTATTGTAAAATGAACTATATTAGCGATGGTTAGTTGGTCCAGTGATGATTGACGCTAAACTTGGTAGGGAGAACCACGGGTCGATCCCCACAACTTTGATCGGGAGGGGGCTGAACCCACTTGATGTCAGAACTGACCCCCGAATCAGACTATACCGGTGGTGATAAGTCAAAAAAAAAACTTATATTATGGTAAAAAAAATTATAAAATATATTGCACTTTGTAACTTTAGTGTAAAAGTAAATTTGTTTTTGTTTGTTAGTATTTGGATATATTGACCCGTGACATATTGGAATTTGTCCATTGAATTGCAGTGTTATGGAAAACACAAAAGAATACATATGTAGAGCTATGGTGACTGTGGTTGATCATCTTGGAAATGTTTCTTCTAATCTTGAAGGACTTATTTCTCACACAAATTCATTTTCTGATGCTGAGATAAAAATTCAATGCCTCAAACAAGTTAGTATATTATTAATCACTTAATATCAACTTATTTCAGATTAAACGTCTAGTCAGTGTTCGACATATGTCAGTGTTCAGTCTAATAAATGTTTGACATGTGTCAGTGTTCAGTGTTCGTACTGATGAAGTTTTTTGGCAGAGACTTTTCTCATGTGAGCAATATGCTGATAAACTTTCAATCTCAAATATGCAATGGAGGGAGAAATTGCCAAGATTTCATACAAGATATTTATCATCATGTAATATTTTTCATATAATCTTTTGATATAAATACAACTTTTTTATTTATGGAAAATCAATTATAATTTAATTGCTTTTCATGATCAGCTCCTATCCTTGAAAAATCACAAGAGAATTTGAAGCCAGCAACTGCTACAAATAACAAGCACAACAATTTGGCTTTTGGTAACATACATAACATTTCATGTTCTTATCAAAATAACATTAATGTTATGTTCTTCTAACTTTTTCCATTTTAAAAACTATACTAGTGATGCCTGTTCGCGACGGTTTGAAAGTGTTAGCGAAAGTATCAAATCCTACATTTCATTTCCAAGTGAGTTTTTCTTCTGAATTGTCTCACTTTCCTAGTTTTGGATTTGTAAATTTAATGGCTTAACTATTTCTGTAGGCTACTCCAAAGGTCGGGCCGCGTCATAGAAGATCGTTGCACGGAAGCGATATCTTATGGCTCATTAGGCGCACGAAACATACGCATTGAGAAAATCGAGTTTAATTGCTTATCATTTTCATGTTGAAGTCTAATGTTAATTGTATGATTCGTGAATCAAATACGATTAATAAAATATCGGTATGTTGAAGCACTTTGAAAGTTCGAAGTCTGATTGCAACAATTTTTGACCAGACGTTACTAATCTCGCGGCGAAATTCTAAATTTATAACATTGATGTTTAGCATAAGTACTATATGAATCTTCCACTATTTTGAAGAAATAAAAGAATTTACAACAAGTACAGAAATTACAATAACCTAATTAAAGTATGATTTACATAATGTACAAGCTAAGAAGAAATGTACACAAGAGTTTCTACTAACTTCATAACCAAACCCTCAATCTTTATGTTTGCATTTACATTGAACTTTTATAATCCGTGTTAAAATTCGACCCTTCCCTTTTTTTTTGGTTAACCGATATTAATGTCGCGCGATAGGACTTCTTATAGCATTCAAATACTCGAGCTTATCCAAGTAGTAGTTTTTCTTTGGTGTTCCGACTCTCGGGGATTTAATCAATGCCTTTTCGTCTTTTTCTTTCAAGTCTTCTAAGTCGCCCGTAGAGTTAGTCCTTTTCACATCACTTCCGATTTTGTTCGAATTCCATCCCATGAAATCGGAGAGAGTCATTGATGGCGGCGTGTCTGAAGAATTCAAGCTTCTCAGTCCATCGTCGGAGTTTGGAGATGTTTGTTCAGACACCGGCAAAGAATCCAATGAGAATGTTCGTCCGGATGACGCCAATGACGGATTCTTTGTCATTGAATCCACGTATAAGACATCATCGATCCTAGATAAAACCGTATAAGCCAAGCTTTCAATTACTCTTGAATAGCTCTCTAGAATGGCTTGTCCCACATCCTGTGATCATTTCAGAAGAAGTCAAATTTCGTTAGTAAAATGTTAAAACAACTCCTCTCGTTAAACATATACGAAAAAAAGAAGAGACAAGATTTGATCACGAAGTTCGGCTAATTGTGCTTACGTCTCTGACCGTAGAGCGACTTAAGTAACTTTCTATTTTTAAACTTAACGTTCTAGAATACAACTTATGTTTAAATATACTATGATCCATAGGGCAGACGAGACATTGTTTCCAAATCAAGCGACCTGCCCTATGAATCATTCCTATATCTATTAATCTGTGTTTGGTTCTGCGCTGACGAAATTTGATTTTATATAGTTAATTTTCGTAAGAAGTGAGTTTAACGAAAAGTGATTTGTTATATCACCTTGTTGTATTGGATTTTGCTGATATCGAGCGAAGATTGTGGAAGTCCCGGAAACTGTTGTTTGATCATGAGCAATATTGTTTCGGCTCTCTCCTCGAAGAGTTCTCTTTTCTCCATGCTTATCCCCGAACTCCATGAAGATTTTCCGTCTTTGTTCATCTTCCTTTTCCATATAACTATGGAAGCTTCAATCCTGTTCTTGAGGTCTAGAACTTTGTGTTCTGTGGACATGTCCATTGTCGATAAGAATTGTCCCGGATCAAAGTATTCGACAGTTATGCACTTGTAGATTGATTCGCCGAGACTTTCTCTACCGTTCTGACAAAAACACGAAGAAAAATTAAGACATTGTCACGGCTCGCAAGTGTTTGTGTCAGTAGATAAGTTTAAATAAGCCGAATCCAGACAGGAGCGTAATTATGTTACCTTAGGGAGAGATTCGATGTAGTTATCGGGTATTTCCATTTCGGATAGAACTTGAGCATTTATCGCCATGGCTGCTTTGAGGACTTGGTTAACATTGTCTTTCTGGAATTGTATCCATTTCACAGCTACGTCTGATAAACCTGTCGGCGGAACTTTAACAATCGGTAGCCACCATTTGTCGCTTTTTCTTTGAGTGGCAGTGTTACCTTCAGCGTCTTCGTCGTTTTTAGAGACATACCAGAATTCATTTTGATCTCTAAAGTTGTCCAAAATGTCCTATAATCACATCGTCATTCGGTTAGTTAGTCCAAAGTTCGTGAAACGAAACCGTTTTAATATTGATTCAGAAAAGCGCATGTTTGGATTGACTTATTTAAGATTTTCTTCTGGCATTAGCACTTATCTAAATTAAGTTGTTTACCAAAATATAGTTACTTACAATGAGCATTGCGTCGAGCTTGCGCAAAGCGGGAATGTTCATGAGTAGATCGCTTCTTTGTCGAGTCGTCATAATCTACATAATAATGTCATATGTTATTTTTGTGTGACAGAAATATCTTCAGCGGCGGATCCAAAAATTTGAAGTCGCGGGAGAAATATTTGTGCGTATAAATTTGTAACACAGTATATATCATAATTGTTTTCGACGAGTCTGATTCTTGATATTCAAATTCGGGTTTTCTGTGAATATAGGATCCCACATTCACGCAGTCAGGGTATCAATGATCGTTCGTTCTATCAAGATTACACAGTGCAAAGAATGCATATTTGAATTTATATTTTATAGTTAAAAAGATACCGATTTTAATCAAACGACCACCGATATCCCAATTACGTGAATGCTAGGAATCTCCGACAGCACGGGAGCCGGATCCATACAACTACTAAACATACATAAAATTTTCTAGTCTTTAAAATTTTACCTCCATTGTTGATCCATCCTTAGCCAACTGTTGTGATGGAGCAAATTCAACAATGTGATCAGTCACAGATAAAAGCCATTCAATTTCTTTTCTCCACCTAACTTTCCTGTCATGCGACATCGGTTCTAGCTTCGATTGTTCTCCAAAAACCGATGCTACATAACATCACGAAGAAAACAAACGAGTCGTTCATAAGAACATTAGTTCGAATCCTAACCGAAACAATCTCAAAGGTAAAAAATTTAAATATACCAGCGAGATTCGTTATGGCATTCGACAAAGCCAATGCTGATGAAACACCATTTCCAGCACCCGACATGTCTTCGCCTAGAAGCAACTTAGCAAATCTTTCCTTCATCAACTCAGCTTCTAAAAAATTTTTAAAAAAAAAGGCCAAAAATGAAAAATATCTTTACAAGGACTAAATTCAAAAAAGTCCGTAAACTCTAGCTCAACTGGCAGAAACCAATATTGCTAGGTTGGACGTCATCACCAGGGTTCAAACAAACCCTGATACAGATAAAAAAATTAGGAGAAAAATATTGTTATATACCGGTTGGTGGCTTAGGAGGCATTTTTGGCGCATCTGAATGAACATGATCATTGTTGAAAGAAAATCCAATAGGATGAACTTCACATGAATTATCAGTTGTGTATCTTGATTCAAAGCTTTTTGAATAAACTTTATGATCATGATGATGTTGATGATCTCCTTCATCATGATCCCTATCAAAGAAACCTTGAATATGTTTTCCAGGAATTTCAAACATTTTTCTAAAATGAAAAGACTTTGATTTCTGCATGCTGCTTTGATGATAAAAAGCCCTAACCATTGTTAATTAAAAAAACCTTGTTTTAATTTCCACCTTTGTTTTTTTTATATAAAAAAAACAAAGGGTTAGAAAATAATTTGAATATTAAACAAATTTTGATCTTATGACTTTATAGCAAATTTTGTGTTATGTTGTTTCTTGTTGTTGAAGTTAACTCAATCTAATGTGATCTTAATGAATGTGACACAAAAAAATCATAATGTAAAATGAATTTTTGGGATGGTTTTGATGATAGGAAAAAATTTGTTAGGTTTGTTTTATGAATGAGTGGATGATAGGAAAAAATTGTTACATTTTTTCTAACTATAGTAGTTGTTATTATCTCTTATTTGTCTACCATTCCTTTGTACAAAATTTTGAAACTGATTTTGGAAGAAAAAGAAGAACAATTAGTTAGTTGAAAGGTGAAAAAAAGGGGAATATGCTTAACTATTTTTTTAATGGTTATTCTTTCTTTTGTAAGTTTCACTATAATTAGAAGGATTTATTTATAATTATCTTGATCCTATTGTTTTTAATTTTTTCAGAAAGAATTTTGATCAATTTTTTTCTCCAATTATTAAAATGATGGTTTCAAAAAATCTAATTAAACAAACAATCTTATTCTAATATTTTATTGTGGCCTAACTATTAGCACCACCCAAAAAAATTGAGTATTAAACTACTAGTATTATTGTTTGGCTTTTTTGGATGCCAAAAAGGCTTCAAGCTTTTAATGTTGGGCTTTAATTTAGTGAACTTGGGCCAATTTTCCCAGTATTTTAGCAAATTATTAACCAAACCCCCCACACACCCCCAAAAAAGGAGCAATGTTTATATCTCTACAATATCCCAAAAATACCACTTTTAAATTTTAACAATTTATTTTCAAAATTAACGAGTTACCATAACCACTATTACGGACTATAAAAATAATTTTTTTTATACACAGCTACAAAAATTAATCTTTTAAACTGAAGAGGACTACAGTAAACAATAAAGTTTTATATCAAAATAATAAAAACTTTTTCTTCTATAACATTGACACCTTTAAATAAATATTTGTCTGGTATCCACATGTGTCAGTATCAAATAGGGATGGAAATAGGCTGGACCGAGCTAGGTTTTACCAAGCTTAAGTCTGGCCTGTAACATGTCGTAGGCTTATTTTTTTAGGCTTGAGTCTGACCTTTCCGAATGCCTGGTTAGCCTGTTAGCCTACATAAAAGCCTATTTATTTTAGACATATGTAAATAAGCCATTAAAATAATGTTTAAATAGACTGACTAACTAAAAGAACTTATGAGAATAATGTTCATTAGTGTTTTCATCTTGTTTTCACAAGTTCTTCAAAATAACCAAATTTTATTAATGTATTTTAATTCAAAACACAAAACATAACATAATGATAATAAAAAAATATTCATATTTATTTAAATAGGCTTATAAAAAAATCTAAGCCTTTTCTATTTAAAAATAATGTGTGGCCGGACCTAGTCTATATAAGTTAGCCTGTAGACCCTGTTATCGGTATGACCTATTTCCACTCCTAATATCAAACATGATAACAATTCATGTGATTATTTTTTATTTATTTAAAACCGGTTCATAAATTATAAACCAATTTTCTTAGAACCAATTTGATTTCATTAAAAAAAAACAATTTATTCAAAAATGATTTTTTTTTTCAAATTTAGGACACTCCAACCCAAGTAATAATCGTAAAAGTGGTCCATATGATATTAGAAATTGGGATAAAACATGTCTATGTATAAATAGTGTAAAGAAAACAAACATCAACACTATATTGAATACTATAGATCAAATTGTCCATATTAGAAGTTGTGGTAAAACATTTTCACACATAAATAATGCAAAGAAAACAAAATCTGCACAAGTACTATAATTTTGACTATACATATTATGACCAATTGGACACAAAATAACAAAATATGTCATTCTACAGCCAAACCAATGATCACAAAAATACAATAATCATCAACTGCTTGCTGTTTCAATTTTTATTATTATTGTCACAAAGTGTCTGGGACTATATATGTAGGAGTATCTCTGTTGAATCCTTCAAATCCAAGAGTTTTAAAAATATTCTGATTTTGATATATACATTATATTACATTTGCCGGATTCATATATTATTATTATTATTAATATTTGGAATTGATTAAAATAAATATTATAATTTATGAGTCCATTTAATGTGCTATGTATAAATAAGGTCCATATGACATTTGTCAAAACTGCATGCCATGCCACATGCAAATTTATTTAAATATTTATTCTTTAAATTCAATTCAAATTCAAATTCTGTAGATAGTGACTTGATGATAGTGATTTTTTAAAGAAATTGGCTTTGTCATGTTGTTATTTAGTAGAAGAAGAATGTGACAAAAGAAAAGGGTTGATATCTAGAATGGGAAATATATTGTGACCTGTCTGTACTATAGGATAAAATTCATGAAATCATTTTGGTTGTTATGGTATTTATTATAAGATATTTAAGATTTTTCTTTTCCTATTTTATGTTTTCACTGAATTTAGTTGACCACTAGAGAGTAAGATTAGAGTGAGTTCATGAGGAAAAGTTAACAGTGTAAAGCAATAAAAAAATGTATTTAATTTAATAACCATTTAATGTTAATAGGCCTAACCAATTTACATGTCATTTTTGGTTATATTGTTTTGTAATCTACTCACTTGGAATTAAATGAAACTTGTTACTTTAATTGCAAATTTTGACTTTATGAAGCAATATTTGTTCATCAGGCGGGACATTCAAAAGATTTCTTAGAATATTGTTGTGACATAAGATAATTTATATTATTCTTTATAGTAACAAATTTGAAATTTCATTTAAACAATTTAAGATGGTTTGTGTGCTCGTCTAAGATATTTAATTAATATCTATTATGTTATTTTGAAATGTTAATATATATTTTTTGATATTATTTTAAAATAAAGCCTTCATCTTAATTCCGATAGAGGGATAAAGTTTGTCATTCTGCAGGTTTCCGTCTTCGTGTACAACGAAATTGACTAAGCCGGTTGTTTCACCAACCTCTTTCCTTCTTTTCTCATGGACGATGACTGTTGATAGTAGATTCTTCAATGTTGTTTCATGTATCAGTCATGCCCCGCGTAAGTCGAATGTGAGTACAATTGGTTTGCCCAAATCATTATGATACTTCATTTTTAAGTTATGAGAATGTCGTTGTAAATTCCTCCACAAGGAATCATAAAAAAGCAAAATTTTATGGTTATCTTATTTCTCTCTTCTCCCAAGGAAACCCATAGATCTATACGTCAACATGGGTTAGTAGAGGAATCCTTGAATGTTAGGAGACTCTAGCCTTTGCATGGCCTCAGATCTTGTTTGCTTAAGCCTAGTTCTGTGAAGATTCTGAGGTATATCAAGTTGTACGAACGTTTGTCATCAATGAGGATCCATGAGACATAATGATTAACTATGGTAGTGTCAATGATAAGCGGAAGTTTTGTGTTAGAAATTACATACACCTTCTTATGATTTTGGAACCCTAAGATATAGATTTGTCACTTTTTCGCCTCTCGATTTGCGACATTGATTTGAGAGAACTTTGTGGTGGATATTCTTTCTTCTTAAGATGATCTCCACCGATCGCATCCACCAAGAAGGTCATAGGTGATCTTGAATTAGAAGATTCCAAGGTACTTTTGGAAACAAAGTCAGAAGTTGGTATTTTCATCTTAATGTGACTATTACAACAATCACGGTTTAAATTAAAAGAGATTTAATTGTAGAAATTCGTAGGAATCAAAAGTCAATTTCTATATATGGCGTTGCTATTCTGTTAGGGAACCATAATTGTCGATGAATTGATGAGGTTGATTATTGATGCGGTGGTGCAGATCTCCTATGTAACTATGTGAGAATTAACCTAAAATGTTAACATTATAACACTCAAATCAACGAGTGAACAAAAAGGAGGATTGAGTAAATTATGGTGAGAATCATATTTTCAAATCACAGATACTGATTTATATACAGTAGACTCTGATTAAGTTTATATATTGGCCAAAAAAATTAATTTGAAAATGATGTTTATTGCATTTGTGTGACCGTAACTACAAATTGATCAATTTATATTTAACTCAAGTTAAACAAAAAATTAATTTAATAAAATATTTTTTTCTAATAAAATAATATAAAATAATGAACATAATTTCATTTTTAAAGAATAAAAAATAGATGATAAATGAATGTTGTGGGTTGGGATCAATATCTCTATACAATTATTTGATTAATAAGATTATAAATATCAATTTCTACTATGTGCTATATATCCATCATATTCAAGTTGGTATTTCTTAGGAGTAAATTTGAAGTCAGAATTGAACCGCATTTTCAAATTTGAAATATCAACACCGACGTAGATTCAAATTAAGAACCAAACAAGGAAAAAAAACTGGTGAGAATTCTGTTACATTATTTATTACAGACACCAATCTCAGTGTTCTGCAACATGACTCCTGTGACTTGCATTAAAAAATTTAACCTATTTTGAGTACTAACTGACAGATGTATAATACAAATAAATGGTTAAAATAATGAAACTTGGAATTCATTCTAGATAGTGACTTTAGGGAAACAAATTTTGGTGCTATAAACTTTTATTTTTAATTTTTTTGGCTTTTCAGACATATAAAGCAAAAGGAAAATAATGTTTTAGAGGTGTTATTTTATGTTACACCTTTGAGGTATATAAAGCAAAAGGGAAAATATTATTTTCCAACATGTCACATCAAATTAATTGTATATTTTTAAATGTGTTTGATTAAAAATAGTTAAAGTTTCAAATTAAATTTAATACTTAAAAATAGTTTATTTTATTATTATTATTTATAATTATTATCAGTGGCGGAGTTAGAAATTTTAAGGCCTGAAAAAAAATTTTACACGCTATTTTTACTAATTTTAGATCATGTTTCTACTAATTTTGTCCTTAATTTTTTCTAAAAATTTTGTCCTTTATTTTGTTCAAAAAATCACAAAGTGTGTTTACTAATTTTGCCTTTAATTTTAGGACTTGATGCCTAATCTTTTTAACTAAATAAACTTATAAAAAACCTAGATCTTTTCTATTTTAAAAATGTGTGGTCTGACCCGAACTTATATAGACTAACTTGTAGACCTCTTTTATTTGTCTGGCCTATTTCTACCCCAAATTGTGTGAGTGAATAATGAATTGGTTGTTTGATTTCTCTTGGGTGAATCAAAAGCATAATGTCTCGTCAAGCCATTGAGCAACCAAACAACAAGAATTTTAATTAAAGATTAACCAAATAGTTTATGAATTTTAAAAATATCTAAATACATTCTTATTATAATTGTAAAGTGTTATCTAGAATAGTTTTTGTTGAGATTTAAACACTTGAGAAAAGTCTATCCCAAATGAATAATATATTAAGTGAGAGAATTTATATCTAAGGTACTACATTGAATATTATTATCTATTCTACCTGCTATTCCTAGTATTCTCTTGTTTTAAGAGAATGTTATTGAATGAGGATTACTTTTTTCTCTAGTAGAGAAAATTTACATGGCAAAGTAGGTAACATTTTTAAAAAGTTTAAAAGAGATACCATATCACCCACTAATATTTGATTACAATAAAGTATCAAATAATAATTAATATAATGCATATTAGTAATATTTTACTATTGGAACAAATTATATATGAATGGCATAAACATGAAATAACTTTATAAAATGCTTATTAATAATGCACAAAATTCAAAATAAATTTAAAAAATAATCATTAAAGATATTATAATAACTCGTGTCTGTAACAATTTTTATTTTATCGGTATTGTTGTTCTTGTTGTTCTTATTTTCCATTATTGTTGTTCTTGTTGTTGTTCTCCATTATTGTTGTTCTTATTGTTTTTGTTGTTGTTCTCCATTATTGTTGTTTTTGCGTGTTGTTGTTGAGAAACATTACTTTGTGGTTGTTTTAGATTTTGGTTTTGGTGTTTTGGATGGTTAACGTACAAACTGCCTCAAGAATTAATGAATATGGGAAAGACTTGGACCTCTCCAAAATAATTTACCGTAAGTTCATGTGGATGTAGAGGTCCAATTTGTTGAAAGAGCCGGTAGCATGGGAATTAATCAAATGAGTACTTCTTTTATGACTTGGACCTCTTCTTTGATTTTTTTTGAATAAAGTTTCAACAGAAGTACTCATTTTGATTCTTCCTCTTCTCTGATTTCTCTGGACGAAGTTATTTCGCTTTTATATTGATTTTTCTGATTCTTCCTCTTCTCTGATCTTTGAAAGTTTAAAAGTCAAAAGATTTTATGCATGTCAAGTTTCCTTCTAATTATTGCTTCTTTAATTCTCCATGTTTCTTATCTTAGAAGTTGGAAAGATCTTCTGGTATACTAACTACTTTGAGCTGTTGAATGATTACATCTTTGACTTTTCAAATTTCTTTTTTCCTTCTTTGATATTTCTTCAACTCCTTCTTACGCATAATTTGATGTTATTCTTGTTCTTATTGATTTTGTTGTTGTTGTTGTTCTCCATTAATGTTGTTCGTGTTGTTGTGATTCTTCACCCTGTTCTGAAAATAATAAAAATGTTAATGTTGGGAATTGAACATATGTGCAGTTAACTTTAATCCTTGGTGTTTTAATAACCGAAATAATAACGAATAGCTTTTCATGACGACGTACGTTACATCGTTTTCATAATCGACGCCAATCACATTTCGCATCCGACGTTAGATGTATTTTTTTTTAGTAGTGATTATTCGTTGCAGCTTCAATAATACTTTAGGAGAATGTTGAAAATGTTGATAAGTAATTAAGATACTCAATATACTAATTTGACATTAAATATGATATAAAAAATTGAAATATAACAAATAATATAATATTGTTAATATGTATGTTGTTTCTTTTATACTACATTTTAGTCAAACATTTTCTTAATATAAGCGTCTCATATTTTTCAACAAAAATCTGTCGGTGGATTTATGTTTCATTCAAATTTAATACTACATCATTAATTCAATATAAACACTTTCAACTCTTATTTAATACATAAACATTTACTATAAGTAATTACCCCTTCATTTACATTTTTAGGTACTCATTTAAATGGTCCATTCGTGGTTATTTTTATTATACCAAATATTTTTATTTTACTCTGTTAAAAAAACATTTTCTACTATTTTATTTTTCTAATATGCATTCAACCATTTCCATGATTTAAAAATATATGTATCTGGACTACATATAGACCAAATACATTAATTTTTGAATGTATCTAAAAAGTCAAATGTCTCTTATAAATAGGACCGGAGGGAGTATTTTAGTAGTATGCTATTAGGTGTCATGTAATGAAGCCAAATCTTTATGTATGTCAATAATTAACTAATTATTAAGTCATAATTACTGATCCTTAAGTAGAACAATTTATATATTTAAAACTAGTTAAGCATGTACGGTAAATAACTGAATTTTTGAATTTGTCTCTCTTACTTCTCCTTAACTATTAATTCTTCTTTTATACAAAAATAACTTTTTTTAATAAAAATAACTAAAAGTTAAATAGTGATGATTTATAACACGTGACTTGAAATAATCATTATCACTAGTGAAGATGATAATAATTTTTATGATGTCACTTTTGTAAATATTACAACGATTAAGTGATTGATAATCGTAAATGTGAGATTTATGGCTTAGAATAATGTATACTTGAGTTTCTTTAATTTGTTGTGCTTGGTAGTTATAGTTCCTCGGTCTATATGCCTTAAAATATTCTTTATTGTCATTGTCACGTAAGGCAAGTGTCATTGAATCATGTAATTGGTAGAGGGTCGCATAACTATGGTCCTAATATACGCCTTTAAGGAGTGTCAATTCTCTAGACTCCTTCTTATAGAATTTGGGTTGCCCAAGCAAATAAGGCATTGGCCTAATACAAAATAATTGCCCCTTAAGTTTTGTCGATAGAGTCGGGTGATAACTTTGTTTTGAGGTTCTATATAATTCTTGTGGAGTCATTCTTCTCTAAACCACACTCATAACTATTTTTTCTCAGTGAGATTTGACGGAAAGAGTTTGTATTCATTCTTGCGAAGAGTCATTTTACTTTGAAATTTGTCAAAAACTCAAACCTTAGTATTCATATTAGGTAACATAGGTTGAGATCTGGTTGATTACTTTATGGAAACAATAAATGCAACGTTGGTTTTATTAGGGAATGAGATTCTCTTTATTGATGTGTTGCCTGCATATTATCTGTTTCATCCTCTTAGATCTTTGGTTGTGAACTGTTGGATCATAAAACATTTAGGCTTCCATGATTAGTTAGAAGTTCATATAAAAAGGTGTAATTGTAACACCCTTCTAAACCCCACGGAAATTTATAAAATAATTTTCAGAGTAAAACATGAAAACAAGGGTGCCACAATTCAATTTAAAACAAATTCATCATATATTCATTGTCATGCTTTCACTAAGGAACAATTCACCATAATACATAAAATCTCATGTTTACGCAGCGGAAAATTCATCATACGGATAAGCATAACATCATCTATGCAATAATCCACAGAATCTAATACAATAACAACACGATAGAGTATCATCATAAACTCTAAACTAGCGTTTCCCCCAGTGTTACAATATCAGAGCATGACACCTGACGCTACACTAAACACTGACTTATGAGCTAATCCTCACCAAGTCGGAAGCAGCTATCCTCAATCTGAAAATGTCAACAGTAAGGGTGAGTCTCATCACAGTTAACAAATGTTATTGCATCTTAAATAACAACACATCATAGTTATATCATTCACCCAATTTCATCATATTCAGATTATCAGGAACATCTATCGTTTACACAAACATCAACAGAACACATCTTTCAAACAGACAATCATACTCAACATTAATTCAACAAAACACACAACCAACACATCATCAATATTTATAACACTGGAATACATCCAATCATGTTATAAAAGTATGCATATGTATGAACTGACGCTATGCATGTGGTACCAAAATTCGTGAATCATATTCACAGGACTTCTCTCTGCGATACTGCCCTTCAAGTCGCTCCCACCCCACATGGGCACACGACTAACCTCATCGCTCACACCCCCATGGGCACACGATGACTGCTTACTAATCTCCGCACAATGGGAATTAGTCACCAACGATCCACTCATCAACGGGATCCAATGTAAATGATTTATGAATGAATGCACACATATCACATACTGATATCATCACCGATCCGATGCTTAACATCGTCTCATTTCATCCCACCAATATCATCACAAACAAGTATGTACATGTCCAAGCATCATTCAATCATTCACATGCATTCACCACAATCAACATATTAATATTAACAGCATATTAATATTCACAATTCATCAATCATCATCATATAATTCTCAACAATCATCACATCGTAATGTTTTCAAAACAACATCATATATTGTCACATTTCATCATATATGTCAACAATACATCATCCAATTAAACAGATCGTCACATGATTAATATTTCAACATAGCATGTATTTAACATACCTCATCACATATATGTACAATACATCAATCACCAAGAAATAAAATCATATTTAAAAATAATTGGATTCACGCCTCATTCCATCATTTAAAACATAGGCTATCTCATAAGATTCATCATGCTCGAAACGGCACTAAAAACAGGCCTACGGTTCGAAAGTTACACATCATTTAACTTTTCAAGAAAACAACTAACGCTACAGCACGCGGCGCAACCAAGACTTCGCGGCGCGACCTGAAGCACACAAACACGTTCGCGGCGCCAACCTATGCACGCGGCGCGATGCGAGGAAAAAGTACGCCTTCGCGGCGCCAACACTAGGACGCGGCGCGAACTGGCGATTTCACAGATTTTCGGGTCTGCGTCAGATCCTGCGATCTGACTCAATCTGAATCCAAAACTGACTCTAAACGTCATATACAGGCAGTTAATCATCAATTGCATCACTATTCATCATCACACATCAAAACAACACATAATAAATCAATAATCCATGCAATTTTCATCAATTCATAACCTCCCTAAACCCGACATATAATCCAATTGACTCAACAACATCCCTAATCAACATTATTATCCAAGAATACGATAATAGATGATAACCGGAGAGTCCCCCCTTACCTTAGCCAAAGATTCTTGATTGGTCCCTCCCTCCATTGCTCCTCTTCACGTACCAGCTTCCCAATCCCTCATCTCCTCTGCTCTGCTTTTCACGTTCATTTTCTTATTCTCAATTCCTTATTATTTTATAAAATAACCTTTTAATTGGAATAAAACTTTTACTAACATAACACCCCCTCATTCCTTAACAGCCCAACACCATAAACCATCATTTTCCAATTAAATTCTACAAATCACCAATAATTCTAATTATTAAATTAAATTTCCATTTAAATTAAAAATTAAAATATACGGGTGTTACAGTAATCGCACCATGTTATTCTTTTTTTTTTCATTTTCTATTCCCTACATCTTTAGTTCCTAGTTTGCTTTTTAGAGAGAGTGTGTGTGTGAGAGAGAGAGGGAGAGAGAGAGATAGATAGATAGAGAGAGAGAGAGAGAGATAGATTGTTAATACATGATATAGTTTTTGTTTCTTCATAATTCCATTTTAGAATAATTTCCTACTCCATTTTTCTCTTGCGTGCTTCTTCGCTTATTGGTAAGTTTCTTTCTTTAATTCATAAAGACCTTTTGTAAGTTTCTTCACCTATGTGGATGACATATTGATCAAAATTCAAGGTGAGGAATCTCACTTTAAGGACTTGTTAATCACATTCAATCAAGTCCTAAAATATGATATGATGTTGAATTTAGAAAAATTCACTCCCGAGGTCCAAGAGGAACAAGAGTCAGACAAAACATATCGCTCCAACATCAAGTATACACATAGCTTAGGAGATAAGAGTTCCATATTTTCAAGTCAACAATCATTCTCAATTAGTAGTGAATCAAGTAAGGTAAGAGAATAAAGCAAATAAGTATTCCTTAATTGATTACTTAAAAATATTTAAATTCTCTTATGAGGAAGATCAAGGAGATTACGATCAACCTGAAGTGAAACCATATAATTAACACAAATCAATGATAATTCAAAAATCTTAGAGAACTAATGTTTTTGAGATTGAGGTATGTGTAATCATTTCCAACTCAATGTGGATCAAATGACATAGATTTATGTGTATGGATTAATATCATTAAGTTATATGCATGCAGTTATTACACATAGTCATGTGTGCATTAATGACATAAAACATTGGGATGCATGACAAGATTTCGACTGACACAATGATCGTGTCTAGAGGTATCTCTTTAACGCCAGTTTACTACTTATGCAACTCTGCTACGAAGACAGTTTCCCACCTGTTTTCTCAGTGCAATTTTGCTAAAGCTCTTTGACATTGGCTAAGCAGAAAGATGGGGATTTCTAGTATCCATAATAATTTTATTGACTGGTTTGGCCTTTACAACCGGTTCAGATCTAACCAAGTAGGTCTGATAATGAAAGCGACTTACAGACTCAAAGGTTTACTTGTAAAGACTTATAGGCATTAAGTTAAATTTGATAAAAGCTTGGTTATATGTTTAGAAAAAGAGTCTAAACACCGCTTGTTATTCCTAACCACCGCTAAATTATTCCATCTCTAACATGAAATCTTGATTAAATTATTTGTCATTAATTCCACTCTTACCAATTAATGTTAATATTATTTATTTCAACAAAAGTGACTCATAAAAAACCCACCCTTTTTAAGCTAATTAATTTAAAAAAATAATGTCATGATAACTTGGATGAAAGAAGAAAGAAAGTTCCAAATTTATTATTTTTGCTTTCATCATCATGTGAAGTTGCGTGGAGCCATTTTCCACTTTGTCACACTGTTCCTTCCTTCCTCACTCTTGTGTTTTTTGAAACACCTTTTGTTCCTTTATCACTCTGCAAATCAACAACATTTGTACGACCAAACCCAATTTTTTTCCTGTTTTTCATACCCATAATCCTTCAAAGATTTCATTGTCTCATCATAAACAATCATTCAACACCATCTCTTGTTGTTTTTTCTTTCAAGCTTTTCTTCTTCTTCAAGTTGCAATTTTTATCACAAAAGTCAATGCACCCCCCTTTTTTCTACACCCCCATTTGGATCTGAATCTCTTCTATCCCACTCCCATTGATGAAACTCCTCAAAACCTTCATGGGTTTTCACTTGTTCATCATAAAGACTAAATTTTTATGATTTTTGTCATGAATTTCTCATGTTGGTCATTCATGGTAAGTCTTGTTTTTTGCAACCATGAATTATGGTTTTTTTTTTATATGATTTTTATGTGATTTTGGATTTTAATTTCTTTTTATTTTGTGTTTTGTTTCATTAATTTTAAGGAAGAGTAACAAAATTATGAGTTTAAAGTTAGATCTTCTACACTTTCTATTCATGCTTCAAAAATCTAATTGGAAACATAAACAAAATGTTAAAAAAAATTAAAATTTTTTTAGAGCTAATGATTTAGACTTTTTGTTTGTTTGTATCTAGATAGGATTATTGTGTTGTTTTGTTAGAAACTGATTAGTTTAATGGTTGTGTTTCAGTGGGACAGACATGTATTGTTTTTTTATCTAATGTAGACAAACTCTAAGATCCAAAAGGACAAGTTCATGTAAGTATTCTATTTTCTCTAATGTGATTTTAAATTTTTTTTAATAACAATTTTTGTTGTTTATAATAATTTTAGCATCTAAGTAATTTGATGAAATTTCTGTGACAGAAAATATTCCTGAGGAGACTTAGTCATGTATAAGCCATTTGTGACATGTGATGATCCAAAAGGAGTTGTTGAGTGTGGAACTATAAGAAGATATAGGTCAAGTTCTCACAAAATGAAGGACAAGACAAAGAGCCGGAAGACGGTCGAAAATTTAGAGACGAACAAAGAAGTTAAAGAAGAGAAGGTGTTGTCCAGAGGTTCGAGCGGAAGAGAATTTGATTCATCTTCTTTGCAGCTTGTGGAGGTGTCTAGAGGCGCGGAGAAATTGAACAAAATGATTAAGTCGTGGTCTAGTGGTCTAAGGTATGATGCAAAATCGGAAGATATTGCGAAGGATTTGTTAAAAGGTGCTCTTGATTTGCAAGAGTCTTTAGAGATGCTTCGGAAGGTTCAAGATGCGTCGAGTAGTATTGCTCGTTCGAAGAAAAAACAAGAGGAGGAACGTGAAAGGAGTAGGATTGATGCTAAGGTGAATGATAGAATTAGGATGACGCATTCTAATCAATTCGTTGAGCATAATTCGGCTTATGGTTCTTCGAGTAGTTGTAGAGAAGAGCTTAAGAAAGTTATTAAGGAGAGTTTGGTAAGACAAAATCTATTCCAAAGCACAAGCACTTCTGAAGGATTGGATTCGGCTTCAGCGGCGTTTCCTTCTACAAGCTCGAGTCAATCTTCTGTTGTTTGGTATGACAAACTTTCTGATTCTTCGTCGTCGCCAAATTTTCCCAAGAAGGAGAAAAGTACCAATCTCGTTGCGAAGTTGATGGGATTAGAACAAGTCCCTTCAAGAACATTTCCATCGGTTATGCAAAAACAGTTGGAGAATCAAAAGATTGTGAATCAAAAGAGACCGGTATTCGAGATTGACACACCGAAGGTAAGAAAGCATAGCTCGGTAGTCGAGAAGATTAATCCAGAAAGACAAAAGACTCTGAGGGAAATTCTTGAAACTACTCATTTCAATGGATTGTTGAAGAATAGTCCTATTAGAGAGCACAAGCTTCACAATCATGTCAATCATTCGAATGATCTTCAATACAATGAGTTTGGTGAGTTACCACCGATTGTACTCATGAAACCTCGACGTGCTTCGTATGAAGAGTACGTTGAAACTTACGAGCCGGTTCCTCAAGAAGAGTTGTCTTTTAGAAATCTAAAAGCCAAAGGAGCTCCTTCAAAAACCTTCAATCCAATGGAAGGTTCAACTACCAACATGAGAAAAGACATGGAAGAAAATCTTTCCAAAAGGGTTATCAGAGAGGAAAGACCGAAGCGCGTCAAAGAGGTTTTCGAAATTGATGTGAAAGAAATCAAACCGGTCGAAAACAAGAAGGTTCAAAAAGCTAGTCAAAGATTACAAGCAAGTGATACAGTCGACGAAAAAGCTAAGGTAAAGAACATTACAAGCAACAGAAAGCCACTTGAGAAGGAGGTTTCAAAAGCTAAAGCTGTAACAAAATCTCAAGATCAAGGAGAAATCAGGTCTACTAGTGAAAAGTTGAGGAAGCCGCGAATTGTGTCGAGAATTGACAAGAATGAGACTCCATCTAGAAAGAGCACTTCTTCAAATTCAAATACCACCATCGCAAAACCAAAGACACAAAAGGTTAATAGTTCAAAGGATTTGAAAAAGAGTCCGATGAAGAAGCAAAGATCTATCGACTTGCCCGAAGCAGCTAAACCACTCGTAAGTTTTACCACTGTCATTTTTTTGTCTCTATCGTATGTAGTAAGTTTTGAAATTTGAACTATATTGTATTAAAGAGTTTAACTTAGTTATCCTTATTAGACGAGTTTCAATTCATTATTCTTGTGCACAGGATGAACAATTAAAGCAAGAAGACGAAATGAATATCAATGTTTCTTGTAACGATGATTGTGCTGAGATTAAAATAATCACTACAATAACAGAAGATCTCGTCATGGAGCATGAAGTAGACACCTTTTCGAATAAGACTAAAGGTAAGTTTCTCAAACTATCTCTGGTTCTACTTTTTAGACTATTAGTGGCCCGCATAGAGGCGTAACGGGTTGGTTTGGTATAACTTTTTGACGAAAAAATTCAAACTAATCAAAATATGCCGGTTTGGCTCAGTTTTTGCAACAATTTCATTTTGAAAACCAAACCAAACCGATAAAGAATAAGATGGTTTGGATTATGTGACTTATTTCATCCTTTTACAGATATTTCTGAGGAGGGCCAGAATTCTTTAGGTGACAACGTTTTGATGCCAAGTTGCGAAGATGAAAATGATGCCATCCATGCCGAGGAGCCTCATGACACCACCAGTATCGGTGAAACCGATTTTATGCAAGACAAAAACACTTCTGAGCTGAAATATTTTCTTCTCACAAGTAAATCATTCATTGACCATGCAAAGGAGCTTCTCAATCTTGATGTTGGACTTGGTTATCCTAAGATCCTAACAAAAATCGAAAGTAAAGGAATAACCAATAGCAGACTCTATTTGGACTGCGCAAACGAACTCGCCGAGAGAAAAAGCCTTCAAGAGTCATCATCACAAGTAGTTCACCCCTTATCGCTAGCTTATGTAGGGAATTCGAGATTGCAAATCTCTTTCGGAAGCTTGGTTGAAGAAGTTTACAAGGCAATTGAGAATCTGACATCTTATAGTGAAGATTCTGAGACTAAACTTCTTTTGGATAATATCTGTGCAATGTTGGAGAGAGACATGAAGTGCAACAATAGAATGATAAATGGAATATGGAACTATGGTTGGAAGCGTGGATTTTCGTGCGATGAAGTTGAACAAGTTGTTAATGAAGTCGAAAACATGGTTTTAGGTGGATTAATTGAGGAGATTATTGTAAATTTATGATTACATATTCTAAGACATTTTGAATATACACCTGTGCCTGCATGCAACCAGACACAGAAGGTCCGGATTTCAAATTCGGTATTTAGATTTAAAAAAAATCAAAATCTTCATTGAAATTCGGACCTTCTACAGAGGTGGCTGATTGCGTGCGCTAATCTACATTTCTTAGATATCAGCATCTTCACCTTGTATATAATAAGGACTAATGGAATTGACTACAGGATAGAAGAGTTGAACAAGTTAGCTGCAGAAGTTGCATGATTTTGCTATGAAAAATTTATTTTAATAGAATTCTCATTACATTTGATTTACCTATTGTGTATTCTTTTAACCTTTTGCAATCAAATTTCAAGAATTTTGAAAATTTGCTAAAGAGAGGATCATGTGTAATGTTGATTTGTTGTAACTTTCTGTTGAACCTCAATAATTAAGTTATGAATATTGTTAACAAATAACTAGTTTCTTTATATAACTCATTCAAGGTCAATCTAATTTCTGCCATTGAACTGATTGTATCTCTTAACTGTTTTTTACTTATAATCTCAATGCTGCAAGACCATTTACCTTTCAAGCTAAAATGACTTTAAATTTTTGGCATTTTGATATTCAACATGATGTGCATCTTATTAGAACTCATATTCCTCTTTTTATCAATCGATCAGTGTATAATACACTGCTGGGTTTATTTCCTTTTCAGTTGGATTTTGCTGAGTACAACTATGGTGGTGGGTTTCCATTTTTGATCTCAAGTAAATTTTTCAGGGAGAAAGTGTGAATTTTGTTATTACAATAGGTTATATGCACTTTTCATCAAATCGTTTGCCCCTAAACTAGATTGTAGTTGTTAGAAATTACTGAGCATTTAAAGTCTAGGAATTATAGATTCTGACAAAGGATATTTCAATGTTTGACTTTGGATGGAGCAGTTCTAGAGAAGATATGAAAGTTGAAAGAACTTGGAAGGTCCTTTATTAAACTATTCAAGGTGTTAGATTTCGCGGTGTTGAAATTGTAGGAAGAGTAACTAAGACTGAAACATCTTCGGTTGGTGGAGGAGGTGAAGCTTCCCTCACGGAATCAAAAGTGTTGATTGCGGTAGCGATCGTGGTGGTGGAATAGCGTGTGGCGACTGTGTGAATGATTGTTGATGGTTCCATGATAGCAGGAATTGGATCGGTGATCTGTATGAGAAAAAAATTAGTGCTTTAAAAGAGATAAGATATGTGATTTGGATTCGTGTTAAAGACATAGTGTTTTTTTTAAAACATAAATACGTGGAGAGTTAATAAAATAAAATTCTTATGCAATGGAGTGAGCTTTCGGTATGACAAAGCGAGGTGAATCTACAAGATTAACATTCAAACATTTAAGTTAGTGAATGAGTGAGAAAATATTTTGAGTGTGTGAACGAGAGAATACATGAAAAGGCACAAGTTATGCTTTATATAATGTGAGCAGTTAAAATCGTTTTTATGAGATACGACACCTCATGCCAACTTGCCGTTGATCAAATTTAACAATGGAAAATATGGTAGAGCCCGAAATCACGATTCCTCTAATGGACTCACTTATTTATACATCTTTTTGTGTAATATTTGTTATTGAGGTTTTCATGGTGGACCGTGTGAACAACCTAAAACATTAGTTTTCAAGTTTAATTACAATTTTAAATTTAAATTTATGAAAAAACAAAAACTTTAATTATAAACTTTTTATGCATAAAATATGAGGAACTCTTAATTCGCCTCTTGGGGTTCTTAGGTACCATGTGTGTTGTCAAAAATGTCCTTATGCTTTTGGAGGTGTATCTTTAGAAACACCTTTTTTTTTATTCAACATCGATTTGTTCCATAGATGCATCTACGGAACCTTTTCTTAACTGAATTATTTTGAAGTTTTCCCAACGTTTACTAGTTTAAACTACTTCCCTAGATGTAGCTTCGGAAAAAGTCAAAATTTAGAAAAAAAAAAATCCCTGATCTCCGGAAGTAGAAGACATAAATGTAATTGCGGCAGGTGCCTTAAGAGTGTTGTGGGATGGATTGAGATATTGCCTAAAATATATTTAAAAAGAGTAGGGGTCAACTTAATTTAAAATAAATCTCCTTAAAATTAATAACTTATTCTAAATATAAAATTTCACTAATTAAACCATTAAATTAAAAAATATATTAATCAAATAAAGCTCAATTTTTTATTTAAAAAATCAAACATTTATTTCTTATACAGTCAAATAAAGTTAGTATTAAAATGTTTATTAAGCCCAACCTGAATTATGAAAGAAAAAAAAGCCCTAACATTGATGTTTACTTCTGGCCCAATCTCAACCCGATCACCAAAACAAACCTCTTTAAAACCCTAACTCTCACCTTCTCATCCTCACATCACATAGCCGCAAAACAAGTTTGTTCTTCAATTGAATTCTAGGGTTTTAGCTTCTGGTTTTCTTGTTTCATAAATTTTCGTTTTTGTTTTGTTGTTTTAAACATGATTTAGTTATATGATATCTGTAACAAAAAAAGGACAGTGATGATTCCTTTTATAGGTCTCGTTCGTCGTAATTTGGTCATATTTTGATCTTGCCGACAAAACTGTTTTCTGAGTCCTATTTCTTCAAACATGATTTTATGTTTCTGTATGTTGTTTGTTTGTGTTGTTGATGTTTCTGTATATTGTCTGTGATGATAAAATAGAAGGCTTGTTTCTCAAAACATTCGCAGTGGCCGACCAAGAGCTTTCGCCTTCGCCAGGCTTGAGAGCTAATGCTGTTTTTATCCTTCCTTGGATGTCTGAGACAATATTCATTCATTAACACTTTTCATTTGTTTTGTTAATTCCAACATTATGGTTGCAAATCTTATATGTTTTATTGTTTGCAAATTAATTTATTGGCTATGATGAATTATAGAGATAGTCATGCACCACTCTGATTTCTTAGTGCTGATAATTTTCTCATACCCATTATTTTTCTGAGCTATTTCCTTAATCAATTTTTATGGTTTTTTAATTGTTAATCAGAAGAATTGGGCATATGATGAATCTGAAATTGTGTAAATGGGTAATTTGCATCTGAATTTCATTGATGTTAATATCACCTTGGAGAACTGATGCCCTCAATTCTATGAATATATATTTTTTTTCCAATTATCTTAATTATTTGATATATCATTAGGATATAAAAATTATTAACGTTTTACAAAATTTTAATAAAATCTAGACTTCATTGCAACTTTGGTCAACTTTACCAAAGTTGCAATTAAACCTAAAATCTAATAAAATGTTGGTTTAGTTCTTCTTTGTAACATATCAAATCAAATGACTTTTTTAATGAATATTAACATTTATAGATATATATTCTATATAGTTTAACTTTTAAATCTACAATAAATTTTGATATAAAAAAAATACAGTGTAAGTTACATTACAAATTAAAAGCAAATTTGAGAATCAAAACTCCAAAGAAACTATCCAACATATATTATTCAGCTGTAGTTGTTTTTTGGTATGAATATATTCTTTTTCTAAGCAAAGGCAATATATATATATATATATTAAAATGAAGCATTACGGGGACATAATCAAAATAGAAATGCAAAGAACAAGACATGAAAACCCTACAAAAACGAGCCAATAAGCTATCTAACAAGCAATAGTAGATAATGGGCAAGAGGACCTTTGTTATAGCACCTAAGAGAGAGCGACTTAGAGAACTACTTAGAGAGGGACAGCCTCCAGCCAAAGAAAATGATGTTGCTTTTTTGCCTTGTTCATATCTAAAGGAGTGCTAACTTGGTGGCAATTAAGAATAGTCGCACAAATCCCTCTACACAGCTTACTAGAGAAACTGTTTCCAAACTAGCCTATACCTCTATTATCATTGTTGATAGCAATTCTGATATCACTCCCCAAGAATGGCCGATTCTTGCAACTAATTCTGATATCACTCCCCAAGAATGACCGATACTTGCAACTAATTCTGATATCACTCCACAAGAATGACCGACTCTTGCAACTAATCTTCCATGACTAATCCAAAACTAAGGCTTTTATATTTTGGATCTAAAATCAGTCTCTAAGCGATCTAAAATCAGTCTCTAAGCCCATTTTCGAGTCAAGTTTGTTAGAAATCTCAATCAAATCATGGAAGGCCAAAGAAGTTATGTGTTAAGGCATCATCATCTAGTGTTACCTGAGGAGTGAGGTCCAACAAAAAATGTTGTTGATCCAACCACAAGATTAAGTACAACAAAAAATGTTGTTGATCCAACCACGAGGAGGACTATTCCAATAAAGAGAACCACTCCACACAAGAAAGACCATTTAATTTAGTTATGTATTGTTTATTGAATATTTTATGTTGTATTTTGAACAAGGTTTATTTATATTTTGTCTGTTGAATGTTTTATGTTGTGTTCTGAATAAAATTTTATTTTGTTCTTTTGTATGCCTATATGAACAAGGTATTTTGGTATAAGGCCTTTTGTTCTTTTGTATGCCTATATGAACAAGGTATTTCGGTATTAAGGCCTGTTAGAGCCTATAATGTAATATGAAGAAAGTTTTATGTCTGTTGATTATTAACATGGTGTATATTCAAAGTTTTGGGATAATATCTGTTATATGCTAACAAATTCAAGTTTTGGTGTAATGTCTGCATACGGATAAACATCTTAAAATTGATACATTCAAGTTAATACTTACAACTGTAACAATTCAAGATGATGAAAATTGGTACAATACATTCAAGTTAATACTTACAATTGTAACAATTCAAGATGATGAAAATTGGTACATGATACATTGGTATAATTCAACTGATACATTGTTGAAAACTAGTACAAAATGAGCTTTACTAATATAATTTAATATGTACATAATGTCATTGATACATTAAACTAAAACGGATACATTCAAGTAAATCACCTATTGTAAAACTGGTACATTTAAGTAAAACTTGTATGGTAATTCAACTAGGTATAAATAGTGAAATTGATACAAGCATTCCCAAGTTCCAACAAATCTTTCAAAATTACATGAATATTGTACACATAAAACAAGAAAAAACATAATCTTCCAAAAAAAAAATTCATTTCATCGAGTTTTTCATAGTCATTTCTAGTTCAAACAACTCTTGCTCTTGTTCCTGGTTTACGAGCCATAGTTTTTCAAACCCCCCCATACTTCATCATTTTCTTTTATTAACTTTTCAAAACCTATGTTTTTGCTTCATCATAAGTTTGTCTTTCTCATCTTCAACTTCTTCATAGAACCAATCAAAGAAGCCACACCCAGACTAATTAGAGCCCATAATTTTTCTACAAAGATTTACCATGAAAGTTTTCCTTAAAATATGGACAATCCAAAAATGGTTTTCCATAATTGCAAACTGTTTTTGCCCTGTGAATAACAACAGTGTCTCAACAACGACGATAAGGTTTCCATCGCATATTCGAACTTGTGTAAACCTTCGAATCAAAACTTCCAAAACTCTTCGTTTTCCCTAAGGAAAAACAATGCAAATAACTCATAGTTTGTAGAACTCACTTTAATCAGCAATGGCGATGATAATCAATGGAATTTGAGCCCTAATTTGATTTAAGGTTCAGTTCTGAGTAAAAACGCAATGAAGACGAAGATGGTGATGAACAAATGTCACCTCAAATGCCACACATGCAATAATAAACATTGTTTTTTAGAATTGGATGAAAAAGATTGATATGACACTCTTTCAATAGATAAATGATCAAATTAGTTTTTTTAAAAATAAAAAACCAAAGTGGATCTCGAGGTAATGATAATTGATAAGAGACAAAAAAAAAAAGTATTTAACATATAATATATTTTTACTTCTTCTATTATGTGATAAATTATAAATTAAATTTAAATTTATTAAAATATATAAATTTAGAATTTGATTTTTATTTTATCTTTTTTCTTAAAATAAATAAAAACTATAAAAACTATTTTTATTAACTATTAATTATAGAAAATATAATTGAGAGCATATCATTTAATTTTGCCTATAAAATCATATACTTTGGATAAAAACACCCTTTTAAAAAAAAAAAAACTATTAGGACAAAAGCTACAATGGTGGATTATTGTCTCTGACACTTAACTCTCACTTCAAAGCTTCACACCGTCCAATTCATAACTCTTCCTTCTTTGATTCTTTCCCAACCTATACATAATACATTCATTCATCACATTTCCCCCAAAATTCACAATCTTTTCCCATCCCAACCCTAAATTCTCCATCTTTCAAATCCCAAACCCAAACCCTCATAAGGGGTTTTAAACCTTTTCTTCAAATTCATCATTTTCTCTCTCAGATACCCAATTTCCACCCCTACCCACAAAAATTCAAACCAAAAGCTTAAACCTTTCTCATCTGGGTACCACTAAACCCTCCATCTTGTAAAGTTTGCTTTTTCATCCGATTCATTTTCAATATGCACGCAAAAACTGATTCTGATGTCGCTAGTTTCGACCCATCATCACCTACATCAACAAAACGAGCCGTTTATTATGTTCAGAGTCCTTCTAGAGACTCTCATGATGGTGACAAATCTTCAACTATGCAACCAAGTCCTATGGATTCACCTTCACATCAATCCTATGTTAACCATTCAAGAGCTTCTTCTTCGAGTAGAATCTCTGGTGGGTATAACTCTTCTTTCGGTAAGAAAGGGAATAGAAAAGGTAATGATGATAAAGGGTGGATTCAATCTAAGGTTATAGAAGAAGAAGATGGTGATTTTTATCATGAGAGGAATGGAGTTTCAAGGAGGTTTCAATTCTTCATTGCTATTGTTGGGGTTCTGTTGGTTTTTGGTGTCTTTTGTTTCATCATTTGGGCTGCTAGCTTGCATTACAAACCTCAACTCAGTGTTAAGGTATAATGATCTTCCTTACATATAACGGATATCTCTGTAACACTGACACCTCTAAAAAATGTGTGTCAGTGTTGAATGTGCTTATGTTTAAATTATTCATTTTTTCAAATCAACGTCAGTGTCGAATGTGTTTATGTTTAAATTATTCATTTTTTCAAATTTTTACTGGGGCCGTGTCGTGTTTCTGGTGTCTGTGTTTCATAGGCGAATATAGTTACTTGCTTCACAATCAAATTATAATTATGATTGATTAATAGTTCTCTTGGATCGGGGAAGATGTTTGAGTTAGAAAAATATATGATCATGTGCTATGTGATTTCAATGATTTGTGTGACTGAACTTAATAGATAAGGTCATACTATAAGACATTATGATTCATCAAAATCAATTTACTAATGTTGGCTTTTAAGTATAGATTTCATGTCATCATTCTGTTGTAGTTTATGCTTGGATTGGTGGTGAGTTTGGCTGAAACACCGTGTAACTCCTTGTAGCTTCAACAAGATCACGGTGTCATTGTGATTTTGACAAATTCATCGTCAATCCAAACATCGTCAATCCGATACTTTATGACCGTTTTTTATATTAAAGAACGAATTATGGTTAGTTCACACCGCGACGACCGCAATCACACCTGTACCGACCAAAATCGCAAAAACCTTTACGCGACCGTTACAGTTTTTTAAAACCCTGCTTAGTAGTGTTGACTGATATTGTTAGTAGACTAGTAACACGGTCATATTCATCTCCATGTTATATGTTATTGGTAAACTTACCTAGTAACTTAAAATTACTTATTGCAGAGTTTGACAGTACATAACTTCTACTTCGGAGAAGGTTCAGACATTACTGGAGTTCCAACTAAGATGTTGACAGTGAATTGTTCAATGAGAATGACAGTGCATAACCCTGCATCTTTTTTCGGCATTCACGTCAGCTCCAAGTCGGTGAATCTTATGTATTCTGAGGTCACAGTTGCAACTGGTGAAGTAAGTATTCTAACGCCATCCACTACTCATTGATATAGAGCAAGTTCGAATAAAGTTCTCAAGAAGTACTTTTGGAAAACGAAATATTAGAACTTTTTGCTTCTGATATCTGATAATGACAATGACACCATTCATTCTTATTATTAAATTCCATGTTGCTGCAGTTGAAGAAATATCATCAACAGCGAAACAGTCGCAGGACAGTGTCTGTCAATATACAAGGAAGCAAGGTTCCATTGTACGGCGCTGGTGCAAGCTTAGCTAGCTTGATGGACACCGGTAACGTTACGACGACGCTTGTCTTTGAAGTTAAGTCGCGCGGAAATGTTGTTGGGAAGTTGGTGAGGACTAAACACACTCAACATGTGTCTTGCTCAGTAGCTATTGACCCAAGCAACAACAAATCCATCAAAGTTAAAGAGAATGAATGTAAATACACCTAAGAGGTTTTGGCCTAACATTAGGTCCTCAACCAGTTTATTGTGTGCTATTAATAAAAGTTTATCTATACTTGTGAGAGTGTGAAAGAGTTTATGAAAATAGCTTATGAAAACAATTTATAGATTATATAAAAATATTGACTATTATGTTTGAATTATTGAATTCAAATGTGTTTTTTTTTTTTGCATGATCCATATTATTTTTAAATATTTTTTACATTTTAAAATAATCTTTATACTTCTAAAATATGTAAACTATCATATATTTAAATTGGAATCCTCATTCTTGAAGCTGCAATTAAAAAACGATCTAAACCAATTTAGTTGCTATATTATTTTTCTTCCATATTTGAGTAGAATTTAAATAAATTTCACCTCTATTGAGTCCATTATATTAGTAATGAATCTAAAATCAAAAGAAAATCTAAAAAAGAAAATTTAAATTAATTTTTATTATTTCTAAAAATAAATTCCATTAAAGAGAAGAAAAATTATATATTTTTGGGTTAAATATGTTTAAAGTTCTTCTACAAGTTAGATATTTTTATTTTTCGTCCCTCTACAAATTTTGGTTAAAGAATCGTCTCTCTAAAGTTAAGAATTTTAACTTTTGGTCCCTCATGCTAAAATCGTTGTTAATTCAATTGCCAAGTAGTAAATCATCACTAATTTTCTCGTTAAGTTGTAAAAATCGTCGTTAAGTTGTAAAAATCGTCGTTAAGTTGCATGAGGGACTAAAAGTTAAAATTTCTAACTTTCGATGGACGATTTTTTAACGAATTTTTTAGAGGGACAAAAAATGAAAATATCTTACTTTATAGGAACTTTAAACATATTTAATCCTATATTCTTTTCACTCAAAAGTAATATATTATTGAATGATTTTGTATAATTGATAGATGTCTTTTCACTCAAAAGTAATATATTATTGAATGATTTTGTATAATTGATAGTTGTATGAGTGATTAAAATAAATTATTTTAATAAGAGATAATTTTCTATTTAGAAAGAGATAGAGACAAAGTCATCAAAGTTATATGGTAAAGTCATTCAAACTTTGTCCAATATATTTCTAGTCATTGAAGGAGTGAGATTGAATAATACAATAACCAAACTTTACCATATTAAGTGGACTTACTTCGATGAAATTTTGTCATTATATTCTATTTATGATGATTTCTATCTTATTTGTTAATCTCAAAAAAAAAATTAATATTTTTTTCTTATAATTTTTTGGGTTAATAGGCATTTACACGCCTGTAATGTTAGCGAATTTTGCTTTCCCCCCCTCTGTTGCCAATTGCAGGTTTTGGCAACAGTTTTTTCAAAAAAATCGTTGTCAAGACCTGCCTTTAGCAACGGAGGGGGGAAAAACAAAATTCGCTAACATTACAGGGGTGTAAATGCCTATTAACCCTAATTTTTTTAAAGTCATTATCTATCTCTAGTTGTTTTACTCATTTCAATATGATTTATTGTCTTTCTACTAAAATCTACATGTCTTCTTTCTATAGGCTCAAACCATTTAAGTTTATTTTTCATCATCTTTTCTATTATATGTGTTTTCCAAACACTCTCTTTAATATTGTCATTTATAATATTATGATGTCTAATTTTACCACACATTCAACACAACATCCTCATTTTAGCTATACTTATTTTATTCTCGTGTTATTCTTAATCACACAATATTCTGTCTCATACAACATTTCAAGTGTTATCAATGTCCGATAAAATTTTTCCATTACCTTGAGCAGTACTTTTGTGTCACATAAAATTCGGAGACACTCTTCCATTTCTCCATTGTTTTGTATTATAATCTCAAAATATTAAAAAAATGCGGCTTATACAATCTCCAACTTTCAGATCTAGGTTAGAAACACTTCTCCTTTTTGCTGAACTTACATTCCCTTTACTCTGTGTTGCTTCTACTTAAGCGAAAATCATATTTTTCTAAGACTTGTCTTCAGCCTCTCATTTAAATCGATTCTCCAAATATGACTATTTTATCTGCAAAAAGAGTATATCCCAGTGCTTTCTTGGATGTGTTTCGTGAGTACTTGGATATGTTTCGTGAGTACGTCTAAAATTAAAGTACAAAGATAGGAACTTAAGGTTGAACTTTGGTGTAATCATATTTTAATAAAAAAAATCGTTTGTTTCTCTCTCTCTCATGTATCTGCATACTAATCAATGTCGTATTTCGAACATATGTAATTCTAACCCTTTTTTCTAGGATTTTCAACAAAATCTCTCTACACACTCTATCATATGTCTTCTCCAAATCAATAAAAATTAAGTGTAAGTCTTATTGTTCCATCAAATACTACTTCATCAGACATCGTAGTAAATAAATCATTTCCATAGTAAACCTGCCGATTGATTCTCAATAATTTAAGTTTTTATTTATTAGTCTTTATTAAAAAAAAAATTCATGTTTTTTATTTATTAGACTTTGTTCAATCTTTTTTTCTTCTTCATGTTTTTATTTATTAGTCTTTGTTCAATTTTTTTTCTTCATAATTTCATAATAAGACTCATAAGTTTAATTCTCTTATCATTTACACAATTTTATATATCCATATAATTCTTGTAAATTGAAACCAAAGTGTTTCTTATCTAATTGTGTGAGAATTATTTTTATTTATTTATTTACATTAATGATTCAATAAATAAAAATAAACAAGTCCTGACTAATATATCCTCACACAAAATAATTCTTGATGTAACAGAGTGTGTTAACATTTATTTATAAGCAACCGCAATCAAGTTTTAAGCCAGTTTTGCAATAAGAATTTTAAATTAAGTTACCCGACTCAAATTTCAAAGATAAATCACCAAATAACAAAACATCATTTATCTTAATAAACTTCACTCCATTTATTGGTTATTTTTAAATCCAAAAATCGCTTTAAAGAGGTTTTGGAGTAAAAAAACACTTCCCTCCCTTTTTCAAACAACAATTCTGCGCAAAAGATTAGAAGAGATGTGAAACAAACCGATGTACCATGCATTTCAATACTATCAAAATGTTTTCCGATGGGTTAGCTCCATAATAAGGAGATTCAGAAACTAACCTCTCAAACTCTAGACAAACCTCAATATCTATAATGAATCTAAAAATTACATCACAAAATACATCCATTGAATAATCTGCAGCTAATACATTCCTCCAAGTCTGTCACGTCCCGGACCACCACGCCTATCATCTCTTCCTCCAACACGGTTCATGACATTATCCCTGCGATAGTCTTTTGCTAGCGGGCCACCTCTCATGGGAGAACGGCTTCTTTCTCTCGCGTCCCGAGTCCACCGATCGCCGCCGCCGCGATGGGGAGGAATTGACGGCAAAAGAGGTGCAGGTGGTGACAGTGGCCTTCTTGGTGACAGTGGCCTTCTCGGTGACAGTGGCCTTCTCGGTGACAGTGGCCTTCTCTCGAATCCTTTCCTTTCATTGGAGAAACCGTCTCTACCACGATCTCTATTATCCCAGTCCAATGGAGGAGGCCTATCAAACTTATTTCTCCCCCTGCTGTAGGCGTCATCCATGTAATCCATACGCTCTCTATGCACATTGGGTTCTGGAAACCTACCTTCATGTCGGAGGGGTGGCAGAGGAGCAGCCGATCCATACTCTCTAGGGCCATCCCTTCCCATCAGACGAGGAGGAGATCTGTAGCCATTCATAGGCCTTTCCGGGGAACGGTCAATTGGAGGCCCAGGATAGCGTCTAGGAGGTGCGTGAAGTGGTGGAGAACCCCTCCTAGGAGGACTTCCAGCAACAGCAGGTCGAGGCCTCTTACAGTTGTTACAAAAGTCTCGCCTTGCAAAATTAAGATTACCACATCTGCAAGAAAGTAAAGCAAAATTGGTAAGATATAATGATGCCACTGCGTTTTAGACTTTAGATGCATAACAGAGCAAATTAGAAGATTGGCATCTGTAATAGGCCATTCCAATGAAAAGGAAAATCTGGAAAGTAGCACTTACAATGAGTCAGGACACATCCAATCTCCCTCCCTAGGACGCACATTGGGATTGTTTCTACCATGGCCTTCCCCTCTTGCATGACCATGACCATGACCATGGCCGTGGCCGAATCGAGGTCCATCAAAAGCTCTACCAAATGGCCTGCCGCCTACTCTACCTCGAGCATACGGGTGTGGAGGGTCTCGAAATCTGCCAGGATCTCTCCCACCACCATATCCACGGTTTCGTGACAAGTGATTATAGTCAGAAGTGAAGCGATGATCAGCATCTCTACGGTGAACAGGAGATGAGGAACCTGCACGAAATCTATATCCTGGAAAACAAAGACATTGTGAGGGTAAATTTATCATTTTAATCTACAAAATGCCCAAAACATTGTGATCATGCAACTTCCAACTAATCAGTTTGAAATTTCAAAGAAATGTTACCACCGCACAGGGAATATTACCATAATAAAAATAGGCTTTATGAGTACGGTTTTCCACAAACAAAAAAATTACCACCAGTATAGCCTTGACCGCAATTCTTTCTATGTCCGAATGATATACCAGACTCTGATATAGTTAATTACACAAACCACTTAACATAAGCATCTGATATATCATATCCATATTCATGTTTCGGAGTCAAGAGTAAGAGCTAACTTCTACAAAAAGCTAATTTGAACGAGATAAACAATAGACCAATGTCATTTCATTTCACCCAATCTAACTCCAGATCCCAGAACCAGAATGTACACCACAGGGAAACCAGCAACAACCATCCCCAAAGTGCAACAGAATCCTGAAGTTTAATAAAATGCCCCCATCAAAAAGTTGTTGGAATCCTTCTGGGACCACTTTTGTTAGTCTGCCATGGTAGCCAAGAGTCAATTTAAGTGACATAATTCATGAATTAGAACGGCCCAGGCAAAAAAAACCAATGAAGCCATGATATGATCCCAGCAACCAACTCTCATATCTCCTGGAATAAACTATGTCCACAAATAACTTCAAAACAACACGAGAAAGAATTCAAAAATGGAGAAGACGTGCATCAGTTCATTTTTAGAAGATATGCATCCCTTTTCTGTACCACATCAAATTATCAATGCTCCCGGTTAATGCATCATCAATATGTAAAAACTTTAAGGATTCGACAGATGATACACAGCCATGTGATAAAGAAATCTCCTAAACTCGCATTCTACTCATAAAATGCTCATAAAGCGGTCTTCCATGTTGTAAATAAACAACCATCTGATCATCACTATAACTAACCAACCAAAGAAAAATCCACAGAAAGTAAAATGACAATCACCAGCCAAAACAATCATTACAAGGAATATTCCAAAAGTAAACCACATACATGTAGCAGGAATTGAAATAACCAGAAGTTGAATAACAAAAAAAAACCATATATAACCAACGAACGACACAATGAACTTTTTTCCTCGGTAAATATTATCTTTCCAAAATGTCAGGTCAGCTTCTGCAAGGTAGTAAACTACGAACACACCCACCCACACACTTCCTGCAGCAGAACCTAGATATACCAACCAAAAATTAGTTCTAACTTAAGGTTATTCACCAAAAACGATTGGTAACTGTCATTGTCTGTCCTCTACAAATCCAGTAACCACGTTGATGTTCTACCACGTTGCCCATGCAATACCATGTATGGAAAACTTCAAATTGTATCCCATATTCCATTAAAGTTGACTCTGTCTTTACCTTCACAACACCCAAAAACCAAACATATACTCAGGGCTCTGCAAAATGTGAACCCATGCAGCAGATATTGTGCCGCAAAACCCACCCACGAGTTCATGCAGAATGGAAAACTTCCATCATCCAACACACTTATTGACCCTTTAAAATGAAAAAACATTCCAACATCATGATCCAAAGCTGAGTTCAAAGCAACATGCCTTCCTCAAAGCCCAAAACCTGAGGCAACATCAGAGCTGTAACACACAAATGCAAATTTTACTCACTGTTGACACTCCATAATCGTTAGTGCATCCATATCTGTGGTATGCATGTAATGATTAGACAGCAGGCCTAACAAAACCGACATCCATACGCACAATGTCAGTCAAGAAAGTTTTTAAAAAAAAGGCACTGTGACGGTTAATCATTTGAGCATCCATATGCCTGGCAGGCATGTAATGAATAGACAACAGGCCAAACAAAACAGACATTCATACACACAATGTCTGTCAATTTTTTAAAAAAAAGACATCATGACAGTTATTCATTAGAGCATCCGTATGTGCGCTAGGCATGTAATGAATAGACAACATGGCAAACAAAACTGACATTCATACACACAATGTACTAAAAAAAGTCTTTAAAAAAAGGCACCATGGCGCCATTAAGCTCCCATCATAGAGGGATACAATTTGAAAGCAACTCCACCCATTAGCATTATCATAAAAAATAAATGTGAATTTTAACCTAATCCCTAATAAACCAAATACAACAAATTCAACCTAAAATCATGCTTTCACCTATTTAAATATAAAAAACATGTCATGGACTATATTTCACTTTTCACAACAACAATTTGTTGTCATCAATGTATGACCCCGAACTAATCGTGTTAGCAGTAGTCAAGTTGATATTTCAATCAAATTCAATACTAATTCACACACACACACACACACACACACACAAACAAAAAAAAAAAACATTAAAATGCCCAATAACTATTAGTGTTAGCAATTAGTCAAGTTGAAAGTTCAAACAAATCCAATGCTAATTATATCCAACAAAAAGAAAATAATAAACATTGCTCACATGTTTTAAATGCCACAAGCAACAAAAAAAAATCTATAACTTCATACCCCCAAACTCTGAAAACAATAAATCTATAAACTAAATAACATGCAACAGTTCCCAATCTGTATTCTCTAATATCCAAATCAATATCAATGTGCAATTTCATTGCAGAAAACAAACAAATCCAGATTATAATCAAAATTCCGAAATTCCGAAATTCAAAATTGAAAAACCTAATCCGATAACAGGCGGAATAAACAGAGAGAGGGAACAAATTACAAACCAGGATCATCAGAATATCGATCAGAGCGGGAGTAAGGAGGTGGAGGGGGATCACGGCGGAGTTCACCGGGCTCGTAATCGTTGGAATGAGCGCCGCCGGGGGAATTCTCGGCGAGGGAGGGACGGACGACGAGGCTGCTCAAAAGAGGTTGGTGATGGTGAGGTGGAGATTGGTCGCTGTCCCTTGAAGAACCCATGGCTGGAGATGGAGAAGAAGAATCTGGAATATCGGTGATTGATTTCTGAATTGTGATCCACCAGGTTGGTTTTTTCGATCCCGGCGAGGATGTTTATAAACCCTACACTTCACACCGTGTACTCAAATATTAATTATTATTATTATAATTTACAAATATATTATTAATTTTATATAAAATAAGGAGACTATTCTTTTTCGTCCCGTAACTTTATCTCGGGTTTCATTCTGGTCCTTTAACTTTATCTCGGGTTTCATTCTGGTCCTTTTCGTCCCGTATCACGTAGGTCCTTTCCGTCTATTTACTGCAAACAGACGTTTGAATTTGCAGACATGGCAGATGACATGGCTTGTCCCTTTCTTTTTCCCTCGTGTATTTCACCAAAACGTCTTCCAAATTGTTTGGGTATGTGTTCCTATTTTGATTTAGGGTTAAGGTGATTTAATTTCCAAAAATTGAAGACTAGGGTTCATCCTCCATGAAATTAGGTTATGCTTCGTCCCCCATGAAACACATAGTGTGTTCACGAGCTCCAATCTTCCATGGAAACCGAGTTGTCAGAGTGGAGATACAACTATTCTTTGTAGGTCTTCAACGACAAAGAGCTATGGAAAACATTTTTCGGGTTATTCTCATTTTAAGGTATGTTTGTGATATGTATTAGCTTTTTATCTCCATTGTTACAATTTGAAGCTTTTCATCTTCATTGTTACAGTTTGAGTACTCTATCGTAAAATGCAGGAAACAAGGCAACCTGGGTGTGGGTTTTTTGAATGGTTTTATGGGGAAGTTTAAGAAGACAAAGGGCAAATTATAATGTCTAGATTAGAAAAGTTATCAAAGAAATTGGATGATGTAACAATGGAGATTGAAAAAGTTAAATTGAAAATGAAGAATTAAGGAAGGAGATAAACAAGATTCTGAAGTTGGAAAAATATTGGATATGTTTGTTATTTTAGGTGCAACAATTGTGGTTTTGTTCATGATGAGTCGAAATGTTTAAGTTATATTGTACAATTGAAGTTCTGATTTTGTTCATGTTGAAATGTTGAATGTTTAAGTTGTATTGAAATGGGAACTTTTGTTAATTTCAGTTAATTGTTGTAACATTGTTCAATTGTTCAATTAAACGGGTTCAATTTTATCAGTTCAATTGTTCATTGCAACACATAATTGCAACATATAATTGCAACACAAGCATTGTCATACATTACACATAAACTTCTAATTAACAGAGTTTCAACATAGCACATAATTGCCATTAACATAAACTTGTTCAAATTGACTTTCATATCTGGTACACAATATGACATCAGTTCAAAATGACATGCATAAGCATAATACAAAATGACAATAGATGGTTCCAAATATTAGTTAAGACCATTACACAAAATGATAACAAATTCAAAATGACATCCTAAATAGTTCTAAGTTTTTTCTCGGGTGTTGTCCTCTTTGTTGGTGTTGTCCTCTATGTAGTTGGGCCAATCACATTCTTGGCAGAACTTAGTCTTGTAGTTGGTCCAGGGGGAACAAAAGGAGCTGATGGCCTCCCAACACCCAACTTACTTAGCCTCTTAGCATTTGAAGTTGACTTCTTGGATTCATTCACAAGATAAATGACAGATGAATATACCTTCATGTACATTGACTTCTTATGATAAATAGGGATGTAATCCTCAACCTTGAAGTTCCTACTTTTAATGCTAGACAATGCATGAACACAAGACAATTCAGCTTATTCCCACCTTCTACAAGAGCACACACCTTCCTTTAAATACACAACAAATTATCTGAAGGATTTTCTACATGATGAACCTCAAATATGTGTTCACCAGACATCCTTATCAAAACTGGTACATATCATCACGTTTCTAACCTATTTGCAACGATGCTTTCAAATGTTCGCCTTCAATGTTCTTCACTGCACGATGTTGTTTTCTTCAAGGTTCTCTCATTGCACGAGGTTTTTCTTCACAAAAGTTAAGAACTTCACTTCTGAATAAAGGCTTTGTTCACAAATGTTAAAGATATAGCATGTAAATGCCACGTAAGACATCCATGCCACATATACACTCATTCTGAACCCTCACCGACGGAGAAAGACGAAAGGACAAACGTGCTTTGTTTTTAAGATTTAAGGGATTGATTTGAAATTTTTAAAAGTTAAGGGACCATAATGGACACCGAGATAAAGTTACGCGACAAAAAAGGGTATTTTCCCTATAAAATAAATAAATCCTATTTATAAGAGGATAAGAGAATTTTAATTTTTTAATTTATCAAACAAATAATATATCTAAATCATATATGGGGCCAAATACGTTGATTATTTAATTAATCTAAATAAAAAAATTAAATAAGATAATCTGAAGATCATATGATACAATGATCAAATGGATATGATTGATTATCAAATTATGTTGATCAACTTGTGGTGATCAAGATTGCTGTAGTGATATGACTTGCCCTTACTAGAAGTTCTCCCCCATCGCATTGCATGAAGTATAACCCTGACGTGGCAAGGGGTTTGCCCTAAGGGGAAATGTGGATAATGACGCTTACATAGTCCATAAATGTATGCACAAAGTCATGCCCATGTTTCTCTAAGAAGTAGGCAGTCAACAACTCCCATAGTCAAGGTGGAGCGGTTATCACTTCTTAGAAGTCCTCTAAACCTAGGCTCATAAGCCTCTATAAATACCTCGCTACAGAGTGAGGAAGGATAACTCATTACGTACACCAAATACCCTGAGAATACAAAGCTTATCACCTCAGGTGAGTTTGCTCTCTTCATAAATAAAACACCATCAAATAGGATTCCTCATTAACATGAGCAATGCATAACTCACAAAAAATCACTAATGCCTCTGGCCACCCTTACCAACATAAGGGTGATACGCATTTTATACTTTTTAACAAGTACAGTGGCGCCCACCGTGGGGTCTCGGTTAAACTAACCCAGGTTACACATCATCCATTATCATCATCGTACTTATGCTCACTTAAACCTCCGCCTCTAGTCTCAATAATTTTTAATCATGGTTGCCAAAAAGGTACAATCCCCCCACACTAGAGGATATCAGAGGTAGTAGTGATCCCGACATTATAGCATAAATGTGCGTCGCTGATAAGTGCATTTTTGTAGTTATTTTGGTTTATAGTTTTGGTGCACTTATCTACTATTTTTCCTCAACTTGTACGTGTTTTAGTGTATATTACATAAATACGTATACTATTGTATTTCATCAAGTTTTTATGTATTTGTGTATCGTTTGAAAGTTTTCCATTCAATTTATATGTATTGATGAGTATTTGGAGCATGAGCAATAAAACATCGAAGACACGACTTCAAACGCGCGATTTTGAGCAACTCATCAATAAATAAAGCTCAAAATCAAAGAATAAAAAAATCATAAATTTGATTGATATTTATTCATTGTTAGATAGCAGCATTGAATAAACTTTCCAACGCTTCGAAACAGGTGCAAATTGGAGTTACTGTTCTCAAGTATGGCTGAAACAGTGTAGAATTTTCTAC
The DNA here is from genome assembly GCF_029867415.1 of Vicia villosa. NCBI lineage: Eukaryota > Viridiplantae > Streptophyta > Magnoliopsida > Fabales > Fabaceae > Vicia > Vicia villosa. Next base: position 189,957 of record NW_026705794.1, on the reverse strand, counting down.
TGTTGCTATTGGTGTAGTTCTCCTGGAAAATTCATACTCTCCCGACGAAATACGTTAAAAGGGGTCAAAACACATTTTTTTAGGTTATATTTTGGATTTTTTTATCCTAATCCATCAAACCTTCATTTTTTTGGTAGAGAGAGCTTAGAAAACAACTTCAAAGCTTACATACAAATGATCTGAAATGGATTGATCATCAATCAACATTGACAAACCAGGAGATTTTTGGTTCATTTCTCTTCCTCTTTGTGTATTCTCTCTTAGTTGGGTTTTGTGTATGTATTTACTTTGAACTCATGTATATTTGTCGCCCATGGCGTTATATTTAATTTGCTTTACAAATCTTGCCGATTGTTATCTTAGATTTTTGCTATATGCTTGAGGTTTGGTTTGCTATATATATTACTCGAATCCTTATCTAGGATGATTATCTGTTAGTTTTTGGATTCTATAGATAAATTTAGAGCTGACATTCAGTGTCAACCAAATGCCCAATAACACGGGTCTCATTTATCCAATCTGCTTCATCATGCCTAAGGTATAAATACTTTCACACGGGATTTTTAGGTACACAATCTCTAATCTCCATTTTCACTACCATTATCTTAAACCCTAAATTGACTTAGGCGTTGGAATGCTAACCATGCATATCATGATCACAACCTTCCATCCTCGATGCCTCGTTAATGTAGTGTTGAGAAATCCACGCTCCACCACTATATTCACAATTCTTTCTATTTTTAATTATGGTTCTACAATAGAACGTGTAGCAATATGGAATAATACTTTCATTTTTGAGAGGTGTATAAGTAGATGCGAAAAAGAAATAAATAGAGCTCTAGATATCTATTTCTAGAGTGAGTTTATTTTATTAAAGGGTTTAATATATTTCACCCCCTGCCAATATAGCGAGTTTTGGTTTACGCCCCCTAAATTATTTTTTTTATTAAATGCCCCTTATAAAATCCAAAACTTAGATTTACCAAACCCTTTTACCATATTTGCTGACTGGGCTTTAACTTGCTGATGATGTGGCAAAAGGGTTATATAAATAATTAATTGAATTATATTTAACCACTAATACCTCCACTTTCCACCACCACCACCTCCACCGCGAGAATTGCTCCTTATCCACAGAAAACTAGCTGCACAGTATCCATAGGTTCCCACTTCCCACCACCACCTCCCCGTCGTTTTCTTTCACCACTTTTTTTTTTTACTTTCAAGTGATGCTGCTATAGCATAACATCAGGAAGACAAAACACCAATACCTCCCACCAATAACTCCAATGTGCATGGTTGAAATAACACTTATTATATGCCACTGAAAATACAAATAAGTTAAAACTAAAAATCACATCCACATATGATTGTGATTCCCTTATGAACAAATGTTCTAAATACTTAGAAAGATAATGAATGATGAACATAAAAGCAATTCCTGGAAGCAGCCAACGTAAGCTAGAGTATAGATCACCACTTTCTTTATAAGCCAGCTCCTTAGGTGTTGGCTGAGAATCACTTTTGGATGGTGTTGCTACTAGCTGAGTCTGAGCTGCTTCACCTTTTGCATGGAACCACTTATGCATGGAACCAAACACGTAGAAAACATCTGTTTGGATCTTTTGCAACTGGTACTCATTCATGTTAAAGTATACTTACCGGGTCATTATTGATGGCTTTTGCAAAACGGGAAATGTTACCCGTGGATACAGTTTTCTATTGGAGAATATTGAAAAGGGATTTATTCCATCACTAACAACATTTGGACGGGTTTTAAATTGTCTTTGTGTGGAGCACAAGGTTCAAGAAGCAGTTGGTATCATCCACCTTATGGTACAAAAGGACATTGTCCCGGATACTGTGAATACAATTTTTGAAGCTGATAAAAAGGTGGTAGCAGCACCTAAGATTGTTGTAGAAAATTTGTTGAAAAAGGGACATATAACTTATCATGCCTATGAACTACTATATGATGGTATTAGAGATAAAACGATATTTAAGAAAAGTAATCCAAACTGGAATTCTCTTCATCGTAAGGCCAGGTAATCAGCTATTGATTAGAAGATAACATCTTTGAAAAATGAGGGTTCCTGATCATATGCTTGTTTCCAACTTCCAAGGTGTTTGTTGCTTCCACTAGACACCTTTTATTTCGGTACAGCAGGTATTTTTCCTATTTATAGTGATAGTACTGATTCATAAATCGTTGAAAATATGTTCACTTTTGTTATATTAATTTTCACATTTCATGAAAGAACACTACCTGATTTCAGGTGTTGGTATCATACATTATTGTGGATTGCATGACTTGTGAACATGAAAAATTTCATGTCAGCTAGTGTTGGTTTTTCAATAGAGTGGGTGCTTTAAAGCAAATGTTGTTAAGATCACATGAAAGTCGTCGAGCCTATCAACTGCAGTATGCTATTTTGTTTATGTGGATATTTCAATAATGATAAGACCAATTTCTTTGTGAGTAACATCTTCACACCGAAGAAAGATAGCATTCAGTTTTGATTTCTATAGCATCAGAATTGCAAATATAATCTGTGTTAGTGTATAACTAATGTAAGCTTCTTTTAAGTTTTCATGACACAATGTGTAGTCGCTGATGATAGAATTTTAGTTTTAGACTTGGAAAGTATACCCTCCCCATTAATTCATAGCCTTCAATTTCTTCATTTCTATTTTCATTTTTATATTGGCAGGTTTACTCCCCCATACAGAATCCAAAATGGTTTTTCTTTAGAGATATCAGACCAAGTTTGCATCATCTTCATGTCAAAATGATACTTTTGCGTATTTGCAACTTGCAAGCGAAACATGATGTGCACTGTCTTGATGTCAAACGCGCTACTTCTTTCAGATTGTTAAATAGGTTCTGAAGATTCAGAAAGTGCTGGCATCAAGAAGCTGTGAAAACATGCCTCTTTCTGTATAATGGAAAATGGTAGAAAACATGACTAATTGAAATATATGCAATTATCACCTAACAGGACTAAATCTTTTTCACCTAACATTTATTTTCGAAGGTCTACAACCAAATGATGGTAAAGAATGTAATAACATATAGTTGGATTCAGGTGGGGCATCGCATTTTCGTCTTCCATGCTACGAGTATCTTTCATCCAGAATTTTCCAAGATTGAAGAAACTCTAGAAAGCTTATTTTTGGTGATGAAAAGTGAAGATTATATGCTGGATAATCTGGGATTTTGTTCCCATGCAGTACACCATGATGTTCTTTAGATTCCATGCAGTACACCATCATGTTCTTTAGATTCCATGCAGTACACCATCATGTTCCTTTAGATCCCATCTTTCTTTATTTATTACACAGTCAGCATAAAAAAAAATATAAATGTGCCTTAGTCAACTACACAGTCAGCAAATGTGGTAATAGGGTGTGGTAAAATTGATGTTTTGGTTTTATAAGGGGCAGATAAAAAAAAAAAAACTTCAGGGGGGCAAAACCGAATCTCGCCCTAATGACAGAGGGGCATTGTATATTTAACCCTTTATTAAATTTATAGTCATGTCCTGTTGTATTTATGGATTCTCAATGTCCATTCAAATGACATTAATGCTCATACTCTCAAACAAAATCTATTCTTTTAGTAAAGAGATTCATAAGCCTTACCAAAAAAAAATAAAGAGATTCATAAGTGCTTTCTTTCAAGTCATCTAATTATTAAAGATATGCATTATCCAAAATGAAAAATTTGAATGCTTTTGACAATAAAAAATAAGTCTTATCCTATTGATTGATATGATCAAAATCTAATTTTATGTTTTTGGCTTTTATTTTTCAGCATTTTTGACCTCACTAAGCTTATTTTTTAAATCTTCTCTAACTACCCTTTTTGCTTGAATGAAATCATCTTTCTTTTTTTTATTATATACATGTATCTGTTTCTTTTATATTAAAAATATGATGGTGAATGATTCTTAATAATATCTCAGTCCTCAAAGATTTTAGTTATCTACTATTAATAAGATACTTTAACAATTAAAAATTTATTTTATTATTTAAATTTATACAACTCTAACTATTTATTTAAAAAATACATACCCATACCACAACTTAAATAAGACAAAACAGAAAAAGTAACAATAAGTAGTAAAAAAAACACAATAAAACAACATTCAAATCTAGATTTGGAATCGAGATCATCGATCTATGGTCCCATCTTCACCAATAGAAAACTAACACATTTTAAGAACTCATCATCCCCACAACATATGCCAGAAGAAAACATACATGTGTCATAATCTTAGCCTCTATAAAAAACCGTGTACCACCCTCCATTTTTATCAAATACTAATATAATACTCCCTCCGTCTCATAATAAGTGTCCCATTTATAGTTTTTCTTTGTCTCAAATTAATTGTCCTTTTACAATTCCAATGCATCAATCATTATTATTTTTCCACTATTATACCCCTATTTATTAACTTTCACGTTATTCAACTACTATTGATAGGGGTATTCTAGTAAATGACATTAACTTTTTTACTAAAACCAACACATCCAATCATTTTCTTAAAAACCGCGCATTACTCAAATGGGACACTTATTATGAGACGGAGGGAGTACTCTTTATAATATAATACTCTTTATAATATAGGCTATAGTTAGATTTAATGGAAATACTATATATATTATAAAATGAAACAATATTTAAAGTAATTTGTTAAAAGTATAATTCCTTAATTTATTTAAATTTGGTTATTTATCGTTTACGTAATTAAATTTAATAAAAAAAAAAAATCACGTAACTAATACTGTTACTTAAACACGAGTGCAATTATAGCTTACGTTCTTTCCCTTTCTCTTCAAATCAACAACCATCACTGATTAATCGTACCAGATTCTTCTTTTTTTCTGTTTCCTTCAAATTCCAGCCACACCCCGCGCACGATAGCACTTTCTCTTCTGTTTCTCCTCCGTTTAGCGGTTACCGTTTCCATTTCCCCACCGTTTCTTTCATTCTGTTTCAAAACAAAACCCAAACACTCTCTCTCTCGTCTGAGAAAGAGAGAGCTCTGCGATAGATCGGAGCTCTCTGTTCATTGGTGCGTAACTTTTCATTTCATTTTTCTGTTACTATTTTTTCTTTCGATTTCTCTGTTTATTTGATCTCGATTCACTTCGTTTTCTTTTTTCTGCTTTGTTGAACAAGTTTTCATAGATTCAGTTTAATTTACGTTTTTCATGGGAAAACAGAGGAACTTGTAGTTTTGTAGTATCGATTATCAATAGAGAAATTTCTGCAGTTTGTTCTGTAAAGTAGTAGAAATCTGAATTGTTTTATATTTGCTTTTGATATTGTTTGTGATGCTTGAATCGATTGATTTGTAGAATAGATTTGTAGAATAGAAGTGTTTCTAGCGTTACTGTGAATCTGTGACTCGTTTCTGGTGATTTTGTGTAGATTAGTAGGATTGAGCTTATGATACAGTGATTTGAAAATTCTATGAGTTGTGAACTTTGTTGGAATATGATTCTGATGATATTGAAATTGTGAAGTAGTAGTACTATAGTTTATAGGTTGTTGGTGCTGGCATTTCGGTTTTTGGAGTGCTTGAAACATCTCTAGCTAGTTTTGATTTGGTAGAAGGAATTTATGTGTATGTATGTAGGTAGGATTAGGATGAGAGTATTTTTAGAGCTCCTTTGGCTCTGATGCCTAGCTGTTACTGCACCGAATAGCTGTTAAAACAAAAGAAACGAAGAAATAATAAAACACTCGAGGTATCGTGATTTTAGCGGGAAGAGTAGCTGTTATTAGATGATTATTTTGTGTGTGTAGTATTTGCTTGAGTGATATTGAGCTTCGAGTTTGGATAGAACATGGTTCTTTAAGATTTTAATGCCCCACTTCCTTCCATGTTTCCTATTTTCATTTTCACTTTGACTAATTAGCACAAGAGAATGTAGATCAAGTATTGCCTGCATAAGATATGCCTCCAGAATTGGGAGACGATTTCTTGAAATGCTGAGGGATAACTGTATTTTTTTTAATGGCAAATTGTTAGTGGTTAATTGTTGGTATATATTTTACACCCTTGCCAGGACTTGAACCCTGGATCTCCAACTCCTATTAACCCTTAACTCAACTGTTTCAAGCCAGTTGAGCTACCCTCCCACCCCTAGGGATCACTGTATTTGATTACGATAACGATCTCGAAATGTATCTTGGTTCTTAAAGATAGATATATATGTTGGAGCTCAAGTTGTTTTTTTAACTTGACTTCCTAGAGGACACACACAACATTTTTGGTGTCTTGCAAGACTTTGATGTATTAAACTTTGATTTTTTTCATTTTGCTGTGCTTTCATGAACCTATTAGTTATATATTTTTTTTTATTTACACACAGAGAAACTGAATCTTTTCAGTCAAGGTGTTTTGGGCAAGCTGTCAGGTGAAATTTTGATATGTGGGGGCATTACCGTGAAAATTCCTTTATGTACAAACGCACTCCTTCAAAAGATAATTCAAATATGGAAGAAGACGTGGAAGCAAGCTCAGGTATCTCTTCATTGAATATTTACAAATATAATTCAGGTTATGTGACACTATTAACTAGTTCCTATCTGTTGTGAAATATTGCATCTAACCTGAATACCTCCTCAAGGAAGTACCCTATCTGTGAAATAATTGCTACCTTTCCAGCATAATCCTTTCAACATTTCATTACTCAGAAGAAAAGTAACTCAACTAAATCTTGAAAGTGATCTGGTTTTCCTATGTTCATTTATATGTTATTGCTCTTGTCCAGCTGTCCTTATTATTGATTGTTTGCAATCAACTGCACTGCAGTGCTGAAAATGATAATTGAAAACATGTAATTTTAGTGACGTAATGCATATTTTTTATTAGTTCTTCTATCATGGTAACTACTAACCATGCTGTTTTATATGCCTGATAGATCTTTTAGACAACTGTATGGGTAAGGAAACATCAAATCCTTCCTGGAAGCGTTCTTTACCACATGTACTTGTGGCAACCATTTCTTCATTACTATTTGGATACCATCTCAGGTTTGTGCTTCCTTAGTTTCTATTTCTCTATTCCTCTCTCTTCGTTTTCTTGCTTTAATTGGGAATCCATCAAAGAGTTCACTTTTAATCCTTTGAATTTTTGTGTTCTACAGCGTAGTTAATGAACCACTTGAGAGCATTTCTTTGGATCTTGGATTCCATGGAAATACCTTGGCAGAAGGTGAAAAAGAAGATTCCAAAACCTATGCTTAATTTGATGTCATGTTATAAATGATTTTTTTATAATTAGATGTTTTTGGGGTTGATTTCAAATGAAGGCCTGGTGGTGAGCATATGTCTTGGTGGTGCCCTGTTTGGATGTTTATTGAGTGGCTGGATTGCTGATGGGGTGGGGCGACGCAGGGCTTTCCAGTTGTGTGCTTTGCCAATGATAATTGGTGCTTCAATGAGGTTATATTTTTTATATTCAATATATGTTTATTGATTCATTCTATTTTTGTGATAAATGAGAATTTTCATTCCAATTTTTCTTGCCCCCCTTGCATTTGGGGTTGATTTCTGTACCTTTGCAAGGAAGTATTAGTCTTTGAGGTTCTTTTTATTGATAAAACAAGTATGTCCTTCTCAATTTCATTCTACAATAGTATAGCTAATATGTGTATATATATCTATTATCCTTGTGATCAACAGAACCGGTAAGGTTAATATGTGCTTGTACTCATTTTTTAATCGTCAATTTTCAAGTTTTACTGTTGATCTCTTGGCTACTGTGGAAGCACAAAATATGTTATTCATGTGTTCTATAATGGATAAAATCTTTTTACTTCTTTCTCCCATCCCTCTTGTACCTCATTGCCAATTTGCAATCTTATGGTTTCCCTAGGGACTCTTCTCCTATTATGATATTTGTCTGTTACCTTGCTAGCTTTCGAAAAGAACAAATGTTTTCATCTTTCATATATTCTAAATATATAATAGATTAACAACAGAGAAAATCACCTGTTTTATGAGTTTCAAAATCATAGATATCCTTACAAAAGTTAGTATATGTATAGTATAATAGAGTTAGTATGCTTTTCAAGTCGCTTTACCGAAACATCTGATCCCCTGTATGTATTTCAGCTTGGTCAGTGGCAGTTTTTACCTCTGATTTCAAGTATAAGTTCTCAGGGCTAATTTTCTTATTCGATATTCTGAACATTCAGTGCAGCAACAAACAACTTGTTTGGCATGCTTGTAGGAAGGCTAATTGTTGGGACTGGCTTGGGCTTGGGCCCTGCTGTTGCTGCTCTGTATATAACAGAGGTATGTAAATGGTTGCTTCTGTTTTATTGGTAAGGATAAAAATATAGTGGTTATTCACGTGATTGCTATATTGAATGACAGGTTTCTCCTGCTTTTGTCCGTGGTACCTACGGGGCCCTCATCCAGATTGCAACATGCATTGGTATATTGGGCTCGTTATTTATTGGAATCCCCGTCAAAGAAATTTCTGGATGGTATGATATAAATCTTAAATTCATATTATCTGATATTTATATTTCATCTTTTCTAAAACATGTCCTGAATTTGTTAATTCAGGTGGCGGGTTTGTTTTTGGGTATCTACCATACCTGCAGCTATACTTGCTCTGGCTATGGTCTTCTGTGCAGAAAGTCCACATTGGTTATACAAGGTTGACACCTAATACTATTTCATATTAGACATCATCTCTTTTTATAATTATATTTATAACTTCTTGATCCTATATTTGTTTGAATCACTTGAAAGTTGAAATCTTTATGTTAATCAAGCTGTTACTTTGTTGAAGTGCTCTATGTTTCTTTTTTTACATTTACAATTAAGTGCAAGCTTCGTTATCTAGTAATCTAGTGTAATGATCAAATAATCTAGAAGATAAAAAAGCCTAAAGGACAAGTATGGGTTTTTATGTTGCATATTTAACTAACCCATGCTGATTTTTTGTAGCTTTTCTCTTTCTAGTAGTGATGAGGTTATAAATCAAAATGAAGTGAAATCAAATGCAAATAGTTATCCTACACTCTTTATTTGCTTATTTTATTATTTCCCCTCTCCTCAGTCCCACCCACTTCTTTTAATCTCACCATATTTAGTCCTATGATCAGTCATCAAAAGTAATGACTAATGAGGAATATTCAGATTGTGTTTATAGTTCTTGAAGGCTTCTATGCATATCCTCATTTCCTTATTAATAGGAGACTCAAGGAATAGTTATAACTGTTAACGTATTCTCCAAGTCTCTTTCTATCCATCTCTGGCATGATTTGCAATAGTTCTTGGTTTTTATTAATTAGTAAGACAAATGTTCACCCTGCATCGCTTGATCTATCATCCCTTTGACTCGATCATTTCTCTCTTTTGTCATATAGCAAGGAAGAACTGCTGAAGCAGAAGCTGAATTTGAAAGGCTTCTGGGTGTACCCGAAGCAAAATTTGCAATATCCCAGTTATCCAAGGTAGATAGAGCAGACGATACTGATACGGTGAAGTTCTCTGAATTGCTTCATGGTCATCATTCTAAAGGTATATAATTTTTTATGCCTATCTCTAGGATAGTTGTGTCATTGTTGTTAGCTTGACACTGGTTTCTTTAGGTATCCAAAAGTCATTTTTATTCACGAGTTCGTTTTGCAGTTGTTTTTATTGGATCAACCCTATTTGCTTTACAACAGCTATCTGGTATAAATGCTGTGTTTTATTTCTCTTCAACTGTTTTTAAAAGTGCTGGAGTGCCATCGGATATTGCAAATGTGTCCATAGGAATTGCTAATTTGACAGGTACAGTTTCATTTTCATTCTAATAGAATTAAGTTGTATTCTCAAATGCTAATTTTTTTCCTGTTTTTTTTCCTGTTTATCTCAGGATCTATCATTTCAACGATTTTGATGGATAAACTTGGAAGGAAGGTTCTACTCTTTTGGAGTTTCTTTGGCATGGTAAATTATGCATAGTGTTATGTTATATTTTTTTTCTTGTACCATATCATCATATTAAGGGTGGTTTTCACATACATCACAATATGGGACTCAGGGACATGTTATCCTATTTTAAGCCCTGACTAAACTCTGACACCTAATGGGAATTCCTCAAGATTAGGAACAAAAGAGTAACAATTAAACTATCGTCCGAAATTATATCTAAATAATAATGAAGGAAAAAAGTAAATTATAATTATAATTACAATCAAAAGTAACGAAGAGGAGAAATATCGTTTGGTCTGTGAACCAATGCAAGCACACAACATTGCAAAACTGTGGAAAATTTCCTTTGTTGCATTATGATGTTTTAATTATCTTATCTTGTTATTATATATAAAAAAGATTATCCTGTGAAAAAAGATTATCTTATCTTATCTTATCTTATCTTTGTTGCAAAACCGAATAGGCGATATCAATGATCTTTCAAGTCACAGGAGCAAGTTCATTTTTACCAAACACTGGAGCTCTCTACCTATCTGTTGGTGGCATGTTAATGTAAGTATGAATACTGATCTTGATTCTTGATAGATACATCTGTGGTGAAAATTATTAGTATAACTAAATTCATATTTCTAAAAAAATTCTTAAAAATTGTGCATTGTTTTCATTAAAAGTTGATAATTAATGTGTTTATTACATTTTTCAATACAAATTCTCTATATTTAGATTTCTTAACATGTGCCCTTGGGGCACATGTTAGCTTTATCCTTCTAGAAATAGTGACATGACATTTTCTTAGCTGGAGAGAAGTTGCTTTTATTAACGATATAAGGTCACTAGTGGATGATCTTTTGGAAAGAGAATTATTGAGAATGTCTTTGATAAGAAAACAATAATAATCATTGATGTCACTTGGAACAGGCACACTGTTAAAAAAAACTTGAACCAGTCACCTTTTGGCTAGGGTTGTATGCAGTTATTTTGGGCCGACACTGCCAGAAAATGAACACTGACATTTCTTCTTCTTTCATGCAGGTTTGTCTTTACATTTGCTCTTGGAGCTGGCCCAGTTCCAGGTCTACTCCTAACAGAAATATTTCCCAGCCGAATCAGAGCCAAAGCCATGGCATTCTGTATGTCTGTAAATTGGGTATTTTTCTTCTGCTTGTTTATAATTTATGTCATGTTCTATTACAAATTAATTAAAGTTACATCGTCTGCACACCATTTAGTTTACCCGAGTTTGATAAATTGTTATATTGTTCCTGAACTTTATTATGGCTGAATTAAGAAAATGAAGACTTCTAAAATTCATTGCAATCTTGTACAGGTCGTTAATTTCTTTGTTGGGTTACTGTTTTTGCGTTTACTGGAGACACTTGGTCCACAACTGCTTTACTCAATGTTTGCTACCTTCTGCATCATGGCAGTAATTTTTGTAAAAGGAAATGTGGTAGAAACCAAAGGGAAATCACTTCAAGAAATTGAGATAGCACTTCTTCCCCAAGACTAAATCTTACAAATATCCATTCACTGCAGTAATTTTGCATAATTTGGGGGCTATCACATAGTTTCGGCTATGAGCATATTGTGTTTCATCCATCTTGTTTACCTTAATAGTGCAAGGAGAAATTCAAGGGTGTAACCATGTATTGTTTTAGTGTAACATTAATACAAATAGGCTTAGTATTTTGATACCAGCATCTCATGTTTGGGTTCAGTGATTCCATGTGCACGTCCATGGATAGAGAAATCTGTACAACGAGAAAAATAATTGGGGAAATCTACTTCCCATAATATTTGTCAACGTGCTGTATCTGTATCTAATATGTAATATAGATTTTGTGTAGTACTATAATTGCTTGCATTTTGTTTTCAAAATCTCAATATAACAAGTTTTTGTATGAATTTGGGTGAGTATCCGATATACTATTTTCTATTAACCACATTATTTAGTGAACTGGTGGTCCCTCAAGATTACAAATGAGAAAGACCTGCTTGAATTTTTGGTTATTCTAACTAACTATTTATATATCAGTTAGTAGTGCAATTGCTTGGTCTCTTTCCATTCCAACTGTTCGGAACATAAATAGAAAAACGTCAGCCAATGAAGGTCGGTTGAAATAAGAATTCAGCTCATATTCTACAAAAAATTGAGTTTGTATCCTGTTGGGGTGAGAATCTTATTGACTGGTAATATATGAAGATCTTTATAAGAATATGTTGAGCATTAACTTTGTCCCCAACTCTGATCAATCTTTAGGGTTCATCTCATCTAAATTTTTATCTATAAGCATGTTTGGGGCACATTGCATTGGTCGTGAGAATCTACTGTCATTCCAATTATGGGCCCAATTGTTTTTGACTTTTGTTAAAAATGATTTTTATAGTGTTACAAAATTTTGTATAAAAATATTTTACAAAGATCAAATGAAAATTTGGTTTGAATAGTTATTTTTAAAATGTGATTTTAAGTATTTCATTTATTTATGGTAAAAAAAATTGGATATCAAAATTTCAAAAAATCACTTAATTTTGAAGCTATTTCAAATAGATTTTCATAAAATTCATTTTTAAAATACAACTTTTTTAAAAAATTGAGATTTTGACTAAGTTTTGGTCTTAATAATATATGTTTATGTCATACGATGTCAAAATGAGTGTTTCATTTTAAAAAAAAAACGAATATAAAAAAATTTATAATATTTTAAAAAACGGTTTTGAAAAATCTATTTTAAAAAATACAAAAAAAAATCTATTTTTTTAAAACCGAAACAAACTGGCCTGAGTTGCATTTGCAATAGACAACACTTCAAAGTTCTACGTCTATTATAACATCATAGCTCACCAAATATTATACTACTACTTCATAAAATAAACAAAAAATCCAACCACAGATTTCATAAGTCAATCAAATAAATCACCACTTGAACAATTCTCATAACAAAAAAACCATTTGAATAACACAAATACTAGCAAATTTGATTCCATGAATGATGCCCCATTAAATTCATATTTATGGTACAGATATTAATAACAAAATGTTACATCCCTATAAAATTGACATAATTTGGTTTTAATCTATAGACTGAAAAAACACAACCTTTTGAATTTATAAGAACAAAACAATAAACAAATAAAACTTCTCTGAAGCCAAAATTAAATCATCTTAGTCTTTTCCATTTCTGATGAAAGAAATCACAACTGAGAGAAGTACTTGTCATGAAGTAACTCCGCCGCAGTGGCTCTCCTAGCTGGATCATAACAAATCAATTTTTTCACCAAGGAAACTTCATCATGCAGACGATTCGGCATGCATGCTTCAATACCAATAGGATTTTCCACCTTAGTAAAAGAAATTCTTCCATAATCAGGAAGTTTAGAACAACCATTCCAAGCTTCCTCATTGAGATTACCCAAAACACTAATGATTCTACTAATCTGATCTATATCACCTGTTCCAGGAAACAAAGGCTTCAAGGTAAACAACTCAGCAAAAACACATCCTAATGACCAGAGATCAACCTCCAAACCATAATTAGTCGATCCATAAAGCAGTTCCGGAGCTTTAAACCATCTTGTTCCAACACATGATGTGAGAAAACCAAGCTCTTCATACCCTCCTTCTTCATCTGCTTCATATGGCAAAGAATTCTTCCATACATCATCGTCATCGTCGTCATTGCTAATCGTGCATGTTGCAAGGCACGAGTTGTTACCGTCGTGCGTGTTTGTGTCCTTATCATCAGTATCATATGTATGACTCTTAATTTTCAGCTCATCTAATACTCTAAAATATTCCTCATGACTGATTCTTTCCTCCTCCTCTTGATTTTCAAATCCAGTCCGGTTTGAATTTTCTGATAAGGGAATAGCATCAAGAGCATATTGGGATGAACTTTCACTATTTGATGCATCAAATCCAGACTCCAAAAGTATCCTTGCCTGAAAAAGTATTCAAATTAAAACATAGCCAATCCAATGATTCATTAAAATTGCAACATTAAACTAATTCAAAAATTCATTCACGATTTTTTTGAAAACTTGATATCCGCCAACTAATTCACGGGGACCAATTCCACTGTCTATTTGCTGGGGTCCTATTTAAAGCCAGAGCAAAACAACTATGTATGGACTCGCAGGACCTAACAGAAGAATTGTTAGCACCTAACAGAATTCGAAGCCGAGACTTAGAAGAGCGCACTCTCAGGACCAAAGTGTTCACACACATCCTCCATAAAATTGCAACTTTAAGCTAATTCTACAAACTTGCAATAATCCATGATCAATCCATATCACATTACACAATCAAATTGCAAACAAAAAAATATCAATACAGTGATTCAAAGTAACAATCAAGCAAACAAACACACTCATAAAAATCCAAAAACAAAAATGAAGCAAAATTCAAAAAAATCAAAACTTTATCCACAAAACCTGTCCAAAATCTGCCAATTTGAGAACCCCATCATCCGAAACCAAAAAATTCTCCGGCTTCAAGTCTCTATGCACGATCATATTCCGATGACAAGCATGAACCCCACTAAGAATCTGCACCATCCACCCTTTAACCTCTCCAACAGCAAGACCCTCACTACCAGCCTCCTTAATCACAGTAGCGAGATCGGTCTTCAGAAACTCGAGAACGATCACAGCATCTTCATCTTCTCGCCAGAAGAACTCATGCATGAAGACAACGTTTTCGGAGCCCCGAAGAATCCGCAAAGCGTCGATTTCTCTCGACGCTGATTGGTGATCGTGAACTTCTTTAAGGGCTATGATTCTCCCGTCGGAGATTCGCCGGCCACGGTAGACGTCGGCGTAGGATCCGGATCCGATGTGTTCGAGGATTTCGTATTGGGATGTTATTTCGGGTCGGGTATGGATGCTCCAACTCTTTGCTGGAGGATCCATTTTCAAATACTAATTTCTAAATATTTAAAAAAAATAAAAATAAGAGAAGAAATTTGAGTTTTTGAAAAATGAAAATGGTGTGTGAATGAATGTTGATTTTTCTTTGGGTTTTCAACTCATTATGTTATTGCTGTCTTTCTTAGTGTCACTGACACCTTCTTCTATTTATTTGTTTAATATTTAATTTTTCTATTATAAATTTGGTAACGCAATAAATATTTGGTCAAAAGGTAATACATGAGTTTTTTCCTTTTCTCAAATTTTCTCTAAAAGAAGTGAAGTAAGCATGGTTCAAAATCCTATATAAATTAATTGAACTAAAATATTTTTTTTTGGATTCATTGAATTAGGTACGCTAGAATAGGTGCTCACATATAAGATTAACATTTCAATGTCAAAATAAATATAAAATAAGATGAGTGAATAAAACTTGAATTCAAAAGAACTTGAGAAATGATTAACATTTCAATGTCAAAATAAACATAAAATAAGATGAGTGAATAAAACTTAAATTCAAAAGAACTTGAGAAATGATACGCTTCACTTTTTATATACTAAGACAGTTACAACAACTTGCCAACCTTTCAGCGTAGAATGCGGAGATCCATCTGATGGATCTTGGATCGATATCACCTTCACTCTAGGCTAGAATAACATCCATGTTCTGTTCGTGATTTGGTGGATCATTCTACTCTCTAGGCCATAATTATCGGGCCTTCTAGTTAATTGCCTACGATTTTAAACAACTGCTTGATCTTGTCCCCAACGCTAGGGTGAGAATCCTAGGTGGTTCAAAAATTGCATAAGAATATACCATATCAGAAGGCATTAATTGAGTTGTCTTACCTTAGGAGGTTTGTGGCTTATTTGTTTTATAATTACCGAGTATTGAGACCAACATAGTGGTCAACTTATCGAACATAGATGCCTCATTCATATTTTTATCTTGTTGTAGGGATTCATGTGACTAAAATTTTAAACAATCATATTTGTTTTCCCTTTGCTTTGTCCCTCTAAACCATTTTTAACCTAGTATGCCACGAGCAAGATATCACAATGAAGAGATATGACCAATATCAATGCACATCTCCATTATCCCTTTATCAGCCAACTTGAACTTGTCTTCTTTCATGTCCCTTTGAATAACCATTTAAAAAACAACACAATTAAGTATTAATCGTCGAAAGGTTGTCAGAGTTTTTCCACTTGAAATACCTACTGTCTTTGATTTCCCCGAGTGTAGGGATTATATGACCAAATAATAGTCCAATATGTTTATCTTTAAGCAAATAATTAAATATTTAATCCACTTTTGTAACGTCAAAGGCATGTTACATTTTATCTTCAAACGAATTGATGCTCTTACCTTTACCATAATTTAGGGTAAAACACAAATAAAATTTTCTTTTCAATATAACTTCAAGTATATATATCATGGAAACACATCTCTATGGTGTTGGGTCATGAGAGGGCTCGGGGATCATCACATTAGACTTTAAAAGAAACTTCACAAGTGAGAGAGACACCACATATTAACCAAAAACTTTAAGGTACTGGGTTTATGGGTCTTCTTACTTATAAAATGTTCAACATTCACTTTTTCATCCGATGTGGATTCATACTCACACTTGATATACCAACAATCTTCCCATTAAGTGTGAGTCTATCCATTCTTTTTCGATACAAGGAGTCATAGTCGAACCAAACTCTAATACCATTGTTAGGTCATGAGAGGGTACGAGGATCATTACATCGAATTTTAGGAGCAACTACACAAGTGAGAGAGACACCACATATTAACCCAAAACCTTAAAATATTAAGTCTATGAGTCTTCTCACTTATAAAGTGTTCAACATTCACTTTTTCATCCGATGTAAAACTCATACTCACACTTAACATACCAATACATAGTTGCATAAGTTTATATAGAGTTTGGTGGGAGTGAAGAATATCAAAGAAACGATGGTCCTGTCAACGGCAAAGGGGAACAAATGTAATTTTATGGAACTCATTTTGATTCCCTCATTACACAATGAAATAAATCTCCTAACTTCCTTAAAAAGATAATAAAGTCGAAGGTCTTGTAACCTTTGAAAAGTTGCACCAATATATCCACAGTCCATCCACTTAAGAATTGACTTCCTATACACAGACATCTTCATGAGGCTAAGTTGAATTCTAAAATTCCTCTAGATTTTATTGACTATGAGATTAAGATCCAACTTCTCTTGTTAGTCAAATCTAACCTTGGTTTCAGTTGGCTAGCGCGACATATCATCTTGATGGACTTAGAAATCATGTAGAAATTTGTAGAAATTGAATCTGAACCGAAGGTTTTCCCATGACTGTTCTTGGTTAATTCAAAATCCCACACAATATACACAATAGCATTATAAAAGGCATTGCGTTCTTATCAAATTTTATTGTTATACTTCAAATTTAACTTATTTTGATTGATAATTTTCTTTTCTATTCAAATGGGTTAAAATTATTTTTAATATCTCATAACTTATAAAGTACCACATTCGACACTAAAATTCCTATAACACAAATTCACAATTAAAGAGTCTAAAATCTAAAATAACACACTTTATTTTAAAGATGAATAACAAGCATCCATGTAAGTTTCAACCATAAAGCAAACAATACACAACACACATTAAAATTAAAGCAACATTAATAGGTAGTAGTAATAAATAACATTTTATAGCCATATCAAACACATTCATCATAGTGCTTTTAGGATCTTCTCAGCACCAGAAATGGTGAATTCTGCTCCACTTTCAATATTTGCAACTTTCACTTTGAGATTTTCTATCAATAGAGCAAACCTTTTAGAACGAGCACCAAGTCCTCCCTCACTTAAATCAAGCTCAACCCCAAGAGCATTTGAGTACTTGGCTGAACCATCAGCAAGAAACTTCACATGCTTGTTATCTTGGTATGTTTTGGCCCATGCATTCATCACATAAGGATCATTCACTATAAAAAAATTAAAAATGTTATTAGTTCAATCTCAAATTATTTATCTACCATTCAAATTAAAACTCTTTTTTAATAAATTATAAAACACAAACACCTCTAGAATTAGAAGGCCACATTGTCCGATATTTATATAACACTACTACGACATATTCCTTAAACCAACATTAACATCCATATAACGATCATATGACACGTATCAGACAACTCAGATAACTATTTTTTTTCTCAATATATTTTATAAAAGGGTTAAAGATGTCTTGAAGTCATATTAAAATATTTGTAATTTTTTATTAATTGATTATATAACTGTGTCGATCCATATGTTTTTTATATTAATAGGATTGACATGTTCATATCCGTGTCATGAATATATGTATATTTATAGTAACTTTTTGGTAAGAAAGACAATTATTTCAATTAAAAATTTCATAAATTAGAAGTTAGTCCAATGGTATGATAAAACAAATTATATGAAGGACAAAGAATAAAAAGAAATATAATATTTGGTTCATACCACTTATACATATCAATTCATCCACACCCTTTCTTTTGAACTCTTCTGCTCCATCAATAAAATCAGGAACATGTTTCAAACTGTTCAACATAGACAAATGGAAAAGAAGTTAAATAATAAAAATAAATCTTCTAATAATATTTAAATTTTCTAGTGTTTCAAATGACTTGCATTTCAAGGAACAATAAACATATGCACCTGCAAGTTGGAGTGAAGGCACCAGGAACAGCAAAGAGGATGACCTTCTTGTTAGCAGCAAGAGAATGAATGCAGATGGTTTGTACATTGTTGTCATTGTCCAAGTAGGAAAGAATGCCATCTGGGATAGTATCTCCCACTGCAATTGGAGCCATTATTAATGAAGAATTATGAGTGAGAAGAAAATGAAGGCAAGGATGGTTATATATATATATATATATATATATATATATATATATATATATATATATATATATATATATATATATATATATATACTCCCTCCGTCCCAAATTATAAGAGAAAAAGACAAAATCACGCTTATTAAGAAAAGTAAAAACACATTTATTTGACTTATAATTTTCTTGAAATAAAGTGCTTTGGAAAATTATAAAAAAATTCTAATTGGTTGTAAGTTATGGAAATGATGAGAGAGAATGTAAGTTAAATGCAATTTGCATTTAATTTTATCTTGAAAGAAATGAAAGATGATTTTTTCTCTTATATTTTGGGACAAGAAAAATGCATTTTTTTCTCTTATATTTTGGGACGGAGGGAGTATATATATATATATATATATATATATATATATATATATATATATATATATATATATATATATATATAAATTGATTGTTTAATAAATCTAAAAAATATGGTGGCATTTGAAACAAATGTTGCCTATAGGACCTCATTCATGTGATTGCAACTACATATTGTGTTAATACAGAAGAAGAAAGCCACGTGTAACTCTCCATGCTCAACTAACTTTCAAATAGTTAGTTAGTTAGTTTAAGAGTTAGTTAGTTAGTTATAGTGTTGGTTAGTTAGTTACCCTACCTTTACTCTAGCTAGCTATATAACACTTGTTGTAATCAGTATTGAAACTTGAGATTGTTAACACGAGTTTCACTATTACACTTCTTCTTCTTCTTTTCTAAAGCATACAGTTCTGCACTTTTATGCATTCATCAATGGCTATTATGGAGTTTTACATGCATGAGCTCGTATGTTCACATGGTATCATCGTCTTGTGATCCAATCTTTCCGCTGCGTTTTCACTCGGTTTTCAATCTCCTTCCTTTCTCTCTTTCTTTCTTTCACCTTTTGCTTCAGCTTTTCTCATCATGTCTTCAACCTCTGAGGGTAGTGTTTGTAACATCCCGATTTTTATTAATATTTTTATTAATTATATTAGTAATTATATTGTTTGGTGTTTTTAATAATAACTTATTTATTTAGTTATTATGTGATATAATAATTATTTAAGTATTTAATTATGTGAGTGTTTGTGTTGTTTGACTTAATTGAGTTATTAGAGAGATATAACTAAATGGGCCTAAGTGATAGAAACATAATGGATGGATTGATGGGTTAAGCCCAATTGACATAAGTGAGATAGTAAGAGAAGGTTAGGGTTTTAGAGGTTACTATTTTCATTTGGGGGAAAAGATAGGAAGAAGAGAAAAGAGGCAAAAGGGAAGAAAACAATGGTGGAAGAGAAAAGCTAGAAGAAACCCCATTTTCGCAGCAAGTTTCAGCATTGAGTCACCTTAGCAAAACGGATGTATCTCTCAATCCAACCGTTGGATCGTCGCGTGTTTTTGACACAACGTTCCTGACTCATAGAGGTAAGTTCTGACCGGAGCGATTTTGATTTTGAGGGTTTTAAGTTCGTCTGATAAGCTAATTTCCGAACTGGTTTTTAGGTGTGTCTCCAAATTATGTTTGAAGGATTTATTTTGGAGAGAAACTTAGAGCTATGGTGAAAGAGTTCATATTTGCCAAGGTAAGGGTGGAGTTCTTTCATGCTAAAGGGTTGTATGATAGTATGTTATAGTGGGTTTAATTCTATACTTTGATATCCATGTTCTTCTATGTTGCAATTTTGGGTATTTGATGATTGTTGAAATGTGATGATATAAATGTGATAAGTTGTGTGCAATTGATAATCTATGTGTATTAGATTGTTATATTTGTTGTGAGTAAACCATTGATAGTTAAATAATGGGTTTTGTAATAGAATTGGAAAATAATGGAATAGAAATATAATAGTTGAATTGAAATTAATATAGTTTAATTATTAATTGGATAGTTAAATTATTAGTTGAATTGATTCCAATAAGTCTATGTGATTGGAATATACTTGAACTTGGACCAATTATTCGGTTTATCGGTAAATTACGGTATTTTGAGAAATTGTTTGTAATTGTGTTTTGGCTTGAATATGTATGTTGAGAAATATATATTGTCATGCCAATGATGTTGTTTTGATATTGATTCTTTATGGTTAGTTGGTTAGCATTAATTCTAATGACTAATTGCTTGATGTTGAAAATGTGTGTTCATGTATAATTGACAAAAATGAGAATTAACATGAGATAGTATGATTACTATTGTTAATTGGATTGTGTGAATCGTAATTGATTAATTGGCCTCTCATATGTGAATGATGTGTGTGTGTGTTGTAAATGTTGTGTACAATTGGTGGATAATTCATAGAGTTGAATTATTGTGATATGTGGAAAGTTAAGATGGTAGAGATGATCTTAATTGCATATATTTGTGAGATTGTACATACATTCATATCATAGTGTGCCTTGAAACATAGGTGGAATTGCTTTGAAACACAAGCGTGGCTTGGATTCTAGAGTGAATCGGAAAGCGGTAAACTATATGTTTACATTTGGTGGCTTTGGTCTTGTCCGGATCTGAAGCGTGGCTAGATTCTATATGAATCGGAAGCGGTGGAACTTTGGGTCCATATTGGGTACCACATGCATAGAGTCACATGTCTTGCATTGAGTTACATTGGAGTTATGTGATGTTTGAATATATGTAATTATGTGATTAGGTGATTGTTATGTGTGCATGAGATGTGATAATTAAATTTGGTGATGTTTGATACATGATTTTGGTGATATATGTAAATGAAACGTATATGATGAGAATGCAAATATATATATATATGTATTAATGATATATGTATATATGTGGAATATATGAACCATGTTTTGCCATTGTTGATAGTTGTATTAATTTACGTTGTGATTATGAAGTATATGTTATTATGTGCTTGAATGACATACTTGTAAACTTGAATACATTGTTATAGTTGATAGTTAACATTATTGTTGTGATGCAAATTGCTTATATTGAGAAGTGGTGAATTGTGTATGATTTTATCTTTGCTATATGTATTATCATACTTTCCTTTATAATGTTTGATATCTCACCCCTTCTGCTGATGTTTCCCCTACCATGGGAAATGGGCAGGTACTCAAGTATAGCTGTGGAAGTTTATAGATTCATCGTGTCTGGTTGGTGTGTCGCTCTGATACGTAGCACTCGGGGGTTGTATATATTGTTGTTTCTATGTTGTTCATGTTTTAGTTGTTGAGTTCCAAATTGGATAATGAGAAGTACTATGATGTTTGAAGTTGTTTCCGATTAAATAAGATGATTTGTTTATAAATTCGAATGTTATGATTCCGCTGCATATTACTATGAAGTTGGTTTGTCTAAGAGCTGTTATAAGTTGTTTTGTGCTTCTCTGAGATTAAAGTGCTATGTATCTGTTTATGAGTTGTTTATAGGAAGTAAATGTGATATCCCAAATGCATTGTTGATAGTTTTTAAAATACTCTTATTTCTCGCATGATATTTTTGGGTAGAATTTGGGGTGTTACATTAGTGGTATCAGAGCAGGTCGGTCCGTCCGGCCAAGTTGTCGAGTCAGTTGAGTTGTGTGACAGTTGAATGATGTTAGTGTTTTATTCCTTAGTACGCGACATGTGTGTGAAACACTGTTGGTACTTGTTCGTTTTGTTGCAGGGTTAGTTTGAGCGAAGTAGGGAAGAAGCTGTGCTTCTTGGATATGTTTCAGTTGTAAGTTATTGGTGCAATATATTTCTTAAGGAGACAGAGCAAGCAATGTAGAAGTTTGTTGGTTTCCGAATTCGAAGGTAACATGGATTTAAGATTTTGGTTGTTTAATAAGTCGGAACGTCTTGGAATAAGGACAATTGTTATAAGATGGAATTTAGGAAGTTGTCATATTCAGCATTATTGGTGGACTGTGAAGTTATCAGTTTAAGTAACCGTTGCGTAGGATGTTGACGTAAGAATAATTATTAAGCGACGAATTACGATAGACCTTGTCAAGGGATCCTTGGCAAGAGATTGGAAAAGTTGTCGAAGTTGTTGGAACGTTCAAGTCGGAGTTAGAAATGCGAAGGGACGAGTATGATTCCAAGAATAAAAAGTGTTGATAGTGGTCTAAAGGAATTATGTTCAAATGTTATCACAAGGTGTGTGTTAGCATGTTCAGATGATTTTGGGAGTTAATGAAGTATGGTATTTTTGGTGACGTAAAGGATTCTATTGCAGTTAAGTAACGATGGTTTACGCTACCATTATGGTTGTCGGCTATTGTTATACCCCAAAATTTGCCCACTTCTTTTTTCAGGAAAGTTTCAATATGAAAACTAAGAGTCTCATATAAACATGGATTTTTTCAAAATATCCTGACATATGAAGAACTTGGTTTTCAGAATTTTTCTTACACAGTAACTTGGCTTACAGTGGAATTTATTCTTACGCAAACGCCAAATACTGTTCTTTACCTCACAAATACTATTTATTTATTTTACAGATAAATAGTACTAACACAGTTCATGCAGGGTTAAATCTTTTTGCAGGCGCAAAAGCAGGAAACTCACACTGTACTGGTAACAATTGTTTTTGTTTTCCCACTAACTTTTGTGCTATATTCCATTATTTTCAAAATCTTTTCAAATCTATCCTTTCAAATTCAAATCTCAACTTTATTCTATCCATCTCTCTTTTCCCAACAATACCTTACACTTTCTTTCAAATCTCACTACCACTCAAATTTTCCTTTTGTACGGAATCACGCTATTCCCCAACGTCTCTTTCCTTCTTTCCATTCTATAAATACCTCTCATTTTCTTTCATAAAATCTCACATCAAATTCCAATTCATCTTTCAAATTCCTACCTCATATCTATCTTCTCTTCTTCCCTGACAAGAATGGCAAAGTGGATAGAGACACTGTTTCTTACAGTCATCACCATTGCTACGGTGATCATGACTTTCTTCTGCCTGCATAGTCCTGAGGAGTGTGGACCTGCAATGGTTATGCTCCCAATCATCTACATGTTATTGATCATAGCATGGTTCATCAACCGTCATTTTTAAAGTTTGCCGTGTTTCTTATTTTCTTAAACGTACCGTCTATTCGTCGTACTGTTCAATAGTATGTAATATTTATACTGTCAGTATTAAATGTTGTACTATTTGTCATAATATTGCTTAATTACTAAGATAATATTTTGTGTGTTTCTGCCAGTCAAATATTTCTATTTCTGTGCATTTAACAATTTTCAGGTTATTATCGGTAATTTTACCCGCATACTGTAAATATCTGTTATTATGTTTCTGTTTTCTAACAAGTCATGTAAATAAATTTTTCATGCTTCACATATAACAAAAACAAAAATAACAACAAAAAAAGAAAATTAACTTTGACAGTTGATTTTTTTCACTTTAACTGCTGCTTCAGTACACGAACAGTCGGTTGACAGACAAACTGCAGACAGTACAATTCACAGTGATTTGTACAATCAATCAAATCAATCATTCACAATTCAAATTTCCAAGATTTTTGTGTTAGAAGTCTTCTGAATATCACATGATTAGCAGAAACTCAGCACTGCACAAAAATCAGGTACGCTTAACTGCCTCCTATACAGACAGTCCCTAATCAGGGTTTTTCTTGTTTTAACAGGAGCAACAAGTTTTTGAGAGCTCAAATGGATTTCATATACATCCATACATCTCAAAGTACCATCATACAAATTTTCAAACTTCAATTCACTCAGACGCACCGTCAGCAGCTCAAACAGTCAACAGACGACCCGTTTGACCAGAAAAGTCAACTGACAGTCAAAAATGAAATTTTTTGTCAAAGTCCATATTTTGTCAAAGGATTCAACATTTGATCATTGGATGATCATAATTCATCAAGGAAAGATCAAAAATCAACAAAACCCTAAGATTCAAAATTAGGGTTTTTGCCTGAAAAGTCAACTCAACTTTGACTGATCATAACTCTCTCATCCTTCATCCAAAAAATTCAAACCAAAGCTTGTTTTGAAGGAAATTCAATTATCTTTCAAATGCCATTGATCCCATGGTCATTGGATTCACCATTTGAAAAATATGACCAAAGACATTACAGGTCATTTTCAAAGTCAACAAAAAGACACTTTTTTCAAAAGGACACACAAGGAGCTTCAAAAATCATTTTGACATGAGACCAAAGACATTGGTTAGAGGACTCTTTGAGGTTTCTAAAAAGTGCAAGATCTCCTTCATATGACAAAAATTGAAGGATTTACACCTTGTTGAAGTTGGCTAAATTTTGGGAAAATGCATGAAATCAACATTGCTCAAAAATGTTTTTTTTCCAAAATGAGTCCAAGTTTTTATGGTCCAAACATCTTTGCCATGTTACTATGGGCCTCCCACGACCAAGACAAAGCCCACATCTATATTATCCATTTTTGACATAATTTTATCTTATTTTAAGATTAAAATTAAAGGAAATTGCATGGATAATTGATGGCTTGATCTCCAAGTATGACACACCTCCAAAGTCTTCATTTTTCTGCAGAAAATTGATGCCCAAGGCAAGAGCATTGAATGGAGTCAAGGCTTAGTCAAAATTCAAGGTTTTTTAAATATTAAAAAACCAAACTTTCAACAAAGACAACAAAGCTTCTTGCTTCACTTCCAAGCAGCCTTTGGGCTATAAAAGGAGCTCTTCTACATCCACAATAAAGGGGGGACACGAAGAGAGCAAGAGTATAGCAAGAAATCTCACAAAAATTCTCAAAATTTCCATATACTTTGTAATTTTCGAATTCCATATTCCAGCTACTATCAATACAAAATAATCATCCTATTACTCTTGTATAACATCATAGGTAAGGATTGACTCATAACATGTGATTGAAACAACCTTAAACGTGCTCACGATCATCTTCATGTTCATAGCCATGTAGCTTTCGTTTTCATATGTATGCTTAACTATAATACAAACTAATCATTTCAATGGGTTAATAACATGATATAGAGGTGATCCAACGTATCACATGTGAGCCATACACCCTAGAGCATCGTATGCCATTTTTAAACTCTAAAGATGTAAAGCTTTCGTTTTCATAGATAGAGTGGGTTTCAATCAAAACTAACACCACCAATGAACTCAGAGCATCCTAATTAGTGGATCTGGGTTGCTTTTATTGTTTGGAACTAACGTCTTTGCAGGTTTCTAAAAGTATGGAAAAAGCAAAGAAAATCCGCAGGTAATGTTGCAGCTAAATCCGCAGCTAAATCCATAGGTAAAAGGTTGAAGAAGATGAATAGTATGTTGGAGAGTTTGACCATCACGCGTGGCACTTCTGGCGCCTCTCATTCGCCAGTCAACCATTCTTCACATCCACGCGTGCATAGTGGGGCCCAGCTGACTTATCAAAAGTCTTGGTGATCCCACGTGATCACTTCCATCTATGCCTACCATGTTCCATGCAATCTGAGCCTTTGATCTCCACTAACCCTCAATCCAACGCACCAGACAAGTGATCCACACCATGCACCTTCACTTATTTTCACACACGATAAGTATCTCTTTTATTTTCTATTTTTTATTTTAATTTTCTTTACAAAATTAATTAAAAATAGTTAAAAAATCCCAAAAATTCAACAAAAAATATTTTAAACTTCTAAAATAATTAATTATTTTCTGAAACAAAAATATTTTATTTTTCTTCAAAATTTCAATATTTTCCATAATTAATTAGTATGTATTTATATATTTGCTTATTAATTATTTTAATTAGTCAAAAAATCATAAAAAAAATTGTTCTTTATATCAAATATTGTTTATATATCATAAACTAATTTTGTACATATTTAGGATAATTTTCTCTTTAAGCATTAATTATTTGTGTAATTATTTATATAATTATGTTTTAATTAACTTAAAAAATCCAAAAACAAATTTCAAAAATTCCAAAAAAAATTAGTTTTGTTCTAAAATCAATTAACAAACATTTTGTACATATTTTTAAACTTATTTGCTAGGTTTAATCATATTTCCATCTTTTCTTTATTTTAAATTAATTAATAATGCATTAATTATATTTAAAATAAATCACAAAAATACAAAAATATGCCTTTTATTTCTTGCAATTTAAAATTCCTAGATAAATGTATAGGATGTCAAATTCATGTAAATAGGCTAGTTTACATTTCCCGCAAAATCGATGTAATAGCGTAGATTTACTTTCCGCACTTTACATTTCTGCATTTTAATTTCCAGCACACATATAAACTGCGTGTATGTCAAAGATAAAACTGAATCGTTAGATCACTAACTTCAAAGATAAATATCTGAATCCAATCACAATCACATTTGCACCTCTTAGGGTAATCCCTTGTCACTCTTTTCAAAATCAAAGTTACATTTCTACTGTTTCGAGTACAAAATCGAACCTTTTGTTTATATCCGACGAATGGATAGATTTTTAAAGGGAACAAGGATAAAGACCTCCTAACTCAGGGTAGACCTCCTAGTTTGCTTGCTCAAAATCAAAACAAACAAAATTCTCATACACTGTTGTTTTTTTAAAACGAATTTTCCAAAAGACAATATTTTGTATACATCCAAACACGGATCATTACAAAATTAACGATCTTTTCAAAACATCTTTCGAAAGATAAACAAGCATTTGTATATATCCGCACAAGGATCATTACAAATTCTATTTGCAAAGGTATTTCAAAAACACAGGTAAAGCATTCCGAATCAATTGAAAAGTAAAGCAAATGAGCTAAGCAAACTAAAGAGCCCATGGATAACCATGGATACAAAGGGTGCTAACACCTTCCCTTTGTATAACCTACCCCCTTACCCAGAATCTCTCAAAGGTCTTTTTTCTGTTTCTTTTATAAACCTTTCCTTCATTGGATAAAATAAAAGGTCGGTGGCGACTCTGTAAACTTTTTCAAAAGTGACGCGAAAGCGTCCGATCGACAAAAAAGGAGTCAGTTCACGTATCCCACACCACGGAGGGGTATGGCCCGAAAGGACGGTCCACAGCTATCTATTGACAAATTGAGGAACTGATCACCCTTAATCTCTTGTTGATAGTAGACGGAATCGTATTGGAATGAGATAGACTTGTCTTACCAGCTTGATAATATTGGAAGTGAATAAGTCTGTGCAAGATGGTGCGATGTTGTTTAGGTTGTTTGCAACTTTGGATGTTCATGAGGAAATAACGATTGGGGGATTATCGATAGTTGGCGCATTTGCATAAGTGTTTCCTGAAGATGTAAGTGATTTACCGTCAGAAAGAAAAGTTGAGTTTTCGATCGATTTAGTTCCTGGAACTAGTCTTGTATCGAGGACTCCATATAGGATGTCTGCTTATGATGTTGAAAGACTTGAAGAGTCAACTTGAAGATTTGTTTGAGGAGAGGTTGATTCGTTCGAGTGTGTCGTCTAGAGGTGCATATGTTTTTGTTGGTTAAGAAGAAGGAAGGTTTTGCAAGGCTTTGTGTTGAAACAAAAAGGACAAGTTGTAGCTTATGCTCCAAAGCAACTTAAGGTTCATGAGAGAAATTATCTGACGCAAGATTT
Source organism: Vicia villosa (assembly GCF_029867415.1). Taxonomy (NCBI): domain Eukaryota; kingdom Viridiplantae; phylum Streptophyta; class Magnoliopsida; order Fabales; family Fabaceae; genus Vicia; species Vicia villosa. The sequence continues at coordinate 161,666 of NW_026705794.1, read as the reverse complement.
TGAGTTGGCCGCCGTTGTTTTTGTTTTAAAACTTTGAAGGCAATACTTATTTGGATCGAGATTCGATGTGTATAGTGACTACAAGAGTTTGAAGTATTTGCTTGATCAGAAAGAGTTGAATATGAGACAGAGAAGGTGGTTGGAGTTCTTGAAGGACTAGGATTTTGCTTTGAATTATCATCCGGGAAAAGCGAACGTTGTAGCCAATGCATTGAGTAGGAAATAATTGCATATGTATATGTTGATGATTCAAGAATTGGAATTGTTGGAATAATTTCGAGATTTGAGTTTGGTATGTTGAAGCTTACTTGTGGTATTCTTGATGAGATTAGAGAAGGTCAGAAATCGGATTTGAAATTGGTTGACAAGATGAAATTGATTGATTGAGGATAAGGTGATAATTTTCGGATTGACGAGAACGGTGTCATGAGATGTCGTGATTGAATTTGTATTCCAGATGTTTCGGATTTGAAAAAGAGAATTTTTGGGATGAAGGGCATCAAAGTGGTTGAGTAATTATCCTGGTGCTACTAAGATGTATCAAGACTTGAGAAAGTTATTTTTGTGGCGAGGTATGAAGAAGGATATTGCGGAATTTGTGTATTCGTGTTTGACTTGTCAGAAGTCAAAGATTGAACATCAGAAACCGTCTGGTTTGATGCAACCGTTGTCCATTCCTGAGTGGAAGTGGGATAGCATTTCTATGGATTTGTTTTGGGTTTTTTCTAGGAAATCGATTAATTGTGAGGCAATTTGGGTCATTGTAGATGGATTGACGAATTTTGCTCACTCTATTCCGATAAGCAGGGATTATCCGATGGAGAGACTTGCAAAGTTGTATTTTGAAAAGATTGTGAGTTGGCATGGTATTCCATCGAGTGTTGTTTCTGATAGAGATCCGAAGTTTACTTCTAGATTTTGGAAAGTTTTGTAGAGTACTTTGATTATTAAGTTGTGTTTGAGTTTTGTTTATCATCCGCAAGCTGATGGTCAAACGGAGAAGACGATTCAGTAACTTGAGGATCTTTTGAGAGCTTGTATTTTGAAGCTTTGTATGGTCGAAGGTGTGGAATGCCTTTGGGTTCGTGTGATTCTGGGGAGAGTAAGTGTAGTTTTGGAGATGAGATGGTTGTGTCGATGGTATTTTCGAGGACGAAAATATTCTAAGTGAGGGAGAGTTGTAACATCCCGATTTTTATTAATATTTTTATTAATTATATTAGTAATTATATTGTTTGGTGTTTTTAATAATAACTTATTTATTTAGTTATTATGTGATATAATAATTATTTAAGTATTTAATTATGTGAGTGTTTGTGTTGTTTGACTTAATTGAGTTATTAGAAAGATATAACTAAATGGGCCTAAGTGATAGAAACATAATGGATGGATTGATGGGTTAAGCCCAATTGACATAAGTGAGATAGTAAGAGAAGGTTAGGGTTTTAGAGGTTACTATTTTCATTTGGGGGAAAAGATAGGAAGAAGAGAAAAGAGGCAAAAGGGAAGAAAACAATGGTGGAAGAGAAAAGCTAGAAGAAACCTCATTTTCGCAGCAAGTTTCAGCATTGAGTCACCTTAGCAAAACGGATGTATCTCTCAATCCAACCGTTGGATCGTCGCGTGTTTTTGACACAACGTTCCTGACTCATAGAGGTAAGTTCTGACCGGAGCGATTTTGATTTTGAGGGTTTTAAGTTCGTCTGATAAGCTAATTTCCGAACTGGTTTTTAGGTGTGTCTCCAAATTATGTTTGAAGGATTTATTTTGGAGAGAAACTTAGAGCTATGGTGAAAGAGTTCATATTTGCCAAGGTAAGGGTGGGGTTCTTTCATGCTAAAGGGTTGTATGATAGTATGTTATAGTGGGTTTAATTCTATACTTTGATATCCATGTTCTTCTATGTTGCAATTTTGGGTATTTGATGATTGTTGAAATGTGATGATATAAATGTGATAAGTTGTGTGCAATTGATAATCTATGTGTATTAGATTGTTATATTTGTTGTGAGTAAACCATTGATAGTTAAATAATGGGTTTTGTAATAGAATTGGAAAATAATGGAATAGAAATATAATAGTTGAATTGAAATTAATATAGTTTAATTATTAATTGGATAGTTAAATTATTAGTTGAATTGATTCCAATAAGTCTATGTGATTGGAATATACTTGAACTTGGACCAATTATTCGGTTTATCGGTAAATTACGGTATTTTGAGAAATTGTTTGTAATTGTGTTTTGGCTTGAATATGTATGTTGAGAAATATATATTGTCATGCCAATGATGTTGTTTTGATATTGATTCTTTATGGTTAGTTGGTTAGCATTAATTCTAATGACTAATTGCTTGATGTTGAAAATGTGTGTTCATGTATAATTGACAAAAATGAGAATTAACATGAGATAGTATGATTACTATTGTTAATTGGATTGTGTGAATCGTAATTGATTAATTGGCCTCTCATATGTGAATGATGTGTGTGTGTGTTGTAAATGTTGTGTACAATTGGTGGATAATTCATAGAGTTGAATTATTGTGATATGTGGAAAGTTAAGATGGTAGAGATGATCTTAATTGCATATATTTGTGAGATTGTACATACATTCATATCATAGTGTGCCTTGAAACATAGGTGGAATTGCTTTGAAACACAAGCGTGGCTTGGATTCTAGAGTGAATCGGAAAGCGGTAAACTATATGTTTACATTTGGTGGCTTTGGTCTTGTCCGGATCTGAAGCGTGGCTAGATTCTATATGAATCGGAAGCGGTGGAACTTTGGGTCCATATTGGGTACCACATGCATAGAGTCACATGTCTTGCATTGAGTTACATTGGAGTTATGTGATGTTTGAATATATGTAATTATGTGATTAGGTGATTGTTATGTGTGCATGAGATGTGATAATTAAATTTGGTGATGTTTGATACATGATTTTGGTGATATATGTAAATGAAACGTATATGATGAGAATGCAAATATATATATATGTATTAATGATATATGTATATATGTGGAATATATGAACCATGTTTTGCCATTGTTGATAGTTGTATTAATTTACGTTGTGATTATGAAGTATATGTTATTATGTGCTTGAATGACATACTTGTAAACTTGAATACATTGTTATAGTTGATAGTTAACATTATTGTTGTGATGCAAATTGCTTATATTGAGAAGTGGTGAATTGTGTATGATTTTATCTTTGCTATATGTATTATCATACTTTCCTTTATAATGTTTGATATCTCACCCCTTCTGCTGATGTTTCCCCTACCATGGGAAATGGGCAGGTACTCAAGTATAGCTGTGGAAGTTTATAGATTCATCGTGTCTGGTTGGTGTGTCGCTCTGATACGTAGCACTCGGGGGTTGTATATATTGTTGTTTCTATGTTGTTCATGTTTTAGTTGTTGAGTTCCAAATTGGATAATGAGAAGTACTATGATGTTTGAAGTTGTTTCCGATTAAATAAGATGATTTGTTTATAAATTCGAATGTTATGATTCCGCTGCATATTACTATGAAGTTGGTTTGTCTAAGAGCTGTTATAAGTTGTTTTGTGCTTCTCTGAGATTAAAGTGCTATGTATCTGTTTATGAGTTGTTTATAGGAAGTAAATGTGATATCCCAAATGCATTGTTGATAGTTTTTAAAATACTCTTATTTCTCGCATGATATTTTTGGGTAGAATTTGGGGTGTTACATTAGTGGTATCAGAGCAGGTCGGTCCGTCCGGCCAAGTTGTCGAGTCAGTTGAGTTGTGTGACAGTTGAATGATGTTAGTGTTTTATTCCTTAGTACGCGACATGTGTGTGAAACACTGTTGGTACTTGTTCGTTTTGTTGCAGGGTTAGTTTGAGCGAAGTAGGGAAGAAGCTGTGCTTCTTGGATATGTTTCAGTTGTAAGTTATTGGTGCAATATATTTCTTAAGGAGACAGAGCAAGCAATGTAGAAGTTTGTTGGTTTCCGAATTCGAAGGTAACATGGATTTAAGATTTTGGTTGTTTAATAAGTCGGAACGTCTTGGAATAAGGACAATTGTTATAAGATGGAATTTAGGAAGTTGTCATATTCAGCATTATTGGTGGACTGTGAAGTTATCAGTTTAAGTAACCGTTGCGTAGGATGTTGACGTAAGAATAATTATTAAGCGACGAATTACGATAGACCTTGTCAAGGGATCCTTGGCAAGAGATTGGAAAAGTTGTCGAAGTTGTTGGAACGTTCAAGTCGGAGTTAGAAATGCGAAGGGACGAGTATGATTCCAAGAATAAAAAGTGTTGATAGTGGTCTAAAGGAATTATGTTCAAATGTTATCACAAGGTGTGTGTTAGCATGTTCAGATGATTTTGGGAGTTAATGAAGTATGGTATTTTTGGTGACGTAAAGGATTCTATTGCAGTTAAGTAACGATGGTTTACGCTACCATTATGGTTGTCGGCTATCTATTGACAAATTGAGGAACTGATCACCCTTAATCTCTTGTTGATAGTAGACGGAATCGTATTGGAATGAGATAGACTTGTCTTACCAGCTTGATAATATTGGAAGTGAATAAGTCTGTGCAAGATGGTGCGATGTTGTTTAGGTTGTTTGCAACTTTGGATGTTCATGAGGAAATAACGATTGGGGGATTATCGATAGTTGGCGCATTTGCATAAGTGTTTCCTGAAGATGTAAGTGATTTACCGTCAGAAAGAAAAGTTGAGTTTTCGATCGATTTAGTTCCTGGAACTAGTCTTGTATCGAGGACTCCATATAGGATGTCTGCTTATGATGTTGAAAGACTTGAAGAGTCAACTTGAAGATTTGTTTGAGGAGAGGTTGATTCGTTCGAGTGTGTCGTCTAGAGGTGCATATGTTTTTGTTGGTTAAGAAGAAGGAAGGTTTTGCAAGGCTTTGTGTTGAAACAAAAAGGACAAGTTGTAGCTTATGCTCCAAAGCAACTTAAGGTTCATGAGAGAAATTATCTGACGCAAGATTTTGAGTTGGCCGCCGTTGTTTTTGTTTTAAAACTTTGAAGGCAATACTTATTTGGATCGAGATTCGATGTGTATAGTGACTACAAGAGTTTGAAGTATTTGCTTGATCAGAAAGAGTTGAATATGAGACAGAGAAGGTGGTTGGAGTTCTTGAAGGACTAGGATTTTGCTTTGAATTATCATCCGGGAAAAGCGAACGTTGTAGCCAATGCATTGAGTAGGAAATAATTGCATATGTATATGTTGATGATTCAAGAATTGGAATTGTTGGAATAATTTCGAGATTTGAGTTTGGTATGTTGAAGCTTACTTGTGGTATTCTTGATGAGATTAGAGAAGGTCAGAAATCGGATTTGAAATTGGTTGACAAGATGAAATTGATTGATTGAGGATAAGGTGATAATTTTCGGATTGACGAGAACGGTGTCATGAGATGTCGTGATTGAATTTGTATTCCAGATGTTTCGGATTTGAAAAAGAGAATTTTTGGGATGAAGGGCATCAAAGTGGTTGAGTAATTATCCTGGTGCTACTAAGATGTATCAAGACTTGAGAAAGTTATTTTTGTGGCGAGGTATGAAGAAGGATATTGCGGAATTTGTGTATTCGTGTTTGACTTGTCAGAAGTCAAAGATTGAACATCAGAAACCGTCTGGTTTGATGCAACCGTTGTCCATTCCTGAGTGGAAGTGGGATAGCATTTCTATGGATTTGTTTTGGGTTTTTTCTAGGAAATCGATTAATTGTGAGGCAATTTGGGTCATTGTAGATGGATTGACGAATTTTGCTCACTCTATTCCGATAAGCAGGGATTATCCGATGGAGAGACTTGCAAAGTTGTATTTTGAAAAGATTGTGAGTTGGCATGGTATTCCATCGAGTGTTGTTTCTGATAGAGATCCGAAGTTTACTTCTAGATTTTGGAAAGTTTTGTAGAGTACTTTGATTATTAAGTTGTGTTTGAGTTTTGTTTATCATCCGCAAGCTGATGGTCAAACGGAGAAGACGATTCAGTAACTTGAGGATCTTTTGAGAGCTTGTATTTTGAAGCTTTGTATGGTCGAAGGTGTGGAATGCCTTTGGGTTCGTGTGATTCTGGGGAGAGTAAGTGTAGTTTTGGAGATGAGATGGTTGTGTCGATGGTATTTTCGAGGACGAAAATATTCTAAGTGAGGGAGAGTTGTAACATCCCGATTTTTATTAATATTTTTATTAATTATATTAGTAATTATATTGTTTGGTGTTTTTAATAATAACTTATTTATTTAGTTATTATGTGATATAATAATTATTTAAGTATTTAATTATGTGAGTGTTTGTGTTGTTTGACTTAATTGAGTTATTAGAGAGATATAACTAAATGGGCCTAAGTGATAGAAACATAATGGATGGATTGATGGGTTAAGCCCAATTGACATAAGTGAGATAGTAAGAGAAGGTTAGGGTTTTAGAGGTTACTATTTTCATTTGGGGGAAAAGATAGGAAGAAGAGAAAAGAGGCAAAAGGGAAGAAAACAATGGTGGAAGAGAAAAGCTAGAAGAAACCTCATTTTCGCAGCAAGTTTCAGCATTGAGTCACCTTAGCAAAACGGATGTATCTCTCAATCCAACCGTTGGATCGTCGCGTGTTTTTGACACAACGTTCCTGACTCATAGAGGTAAGTTCTGACCGGAGCGATTTTGATTTTGAGGGTTTTAAGTTTGTCTGATAAGCTAATTTCCGAACTGGTTTTTAGGTGTGTCTCCAAATTATGTTTGAAGGATTTATTTTGGAGAGAAACTTAGAGCTATGGTGAAAGAGTTCATATTTGCCAAGGTAAGGGTGGGGTTCTTTCATGCTAAAGGGTTGTATGATAGTATGTTATAGTGGGTTTAATTCTATACTTTGATATCCATGTTCTTCTATGTTGCAATTTTGGGTATTTGATGATTGTTGAAATGTGATGATATAAATGTGATAAGTTGTGTGCAATTGATAATCTATGTGTATTAGATTGTTATATTTGTTGTGAGTAAACCATTGATAGTTAAATAATGGGTTTTGTAATAGAATTGGAAAATAATGGAATAGAAATATAATAGTTGAATTGAAATTAATATAGTTTAATTATTAATTGGATAGTTAAATTATTAGTTGAATTGATTCCAATAAGTCTATGTGATTGGAATATACTTGAACTTGGACCAATTATTCGGTTTATCGGTAAATTACGGTATTTTGAGAAATTGTTTGTAATTGTGTTTTGGCTTGAATATGTATGTTGAGAAATATATATTGTCATGCCAATGATGTTGTTTTGATATTGATTCTTTATGGTTAGTTGGTTAGCATTAATTCTAATGACTAATTGCTTGATGTTGAAAATGTGTGTTCATGTATAATTGACAAAAATGAGAATTAACATGAGATAGTATGATTACTAGTGTTAATTGGATTGTGTGAATCGTAATTGATTAATTGGCCTCTCATATGTGAATGATGTGTGTGTGTTGTAAATGTTGTGTACAATTGGTGGATAATTCATAGAGTTGAATTATTGTGATATGTGGAAAGTTAAGATGGTAGAGATGATCTTAATTGCATATATTTGTGAGATTGTACATACATTCATATCATAGTGTGCCTTGAAACATAGGTGGAATTGCTTTGAAACACAAGCGTGGCTTGGATTCTAGAGTGAATCGGAAAGCGGTAAACTATATGTTTACATTTGGTGGCTTTGGTGTTGTCCGGATCTGAAGCGTGGCTAGATTCTATATGAATCGGAAGCGGTGGAACTTTGGGTCCATATTGGGTACCACATGCATAGAGTCACATGTCTTGCATTGAGTTACATTGGAGTTATGTGATGTTTGAATATATGTAATTATGTGATTAGGTGATTGTTATGTGTGCATGAGATGTGATAATTAAATTTGGTGATGTTTGATACATGATTTTGGTGATATATGTAAATGAAACGTATATGATGAGAATGCAAATATATATATATGTATTAATGATATATGTATATATGTGGAATATATGAACCATGTTTTGCCATTGTTGATAGTTGTATTAATTTACGTTGTGATTATGAAGTATATGTTATTATGTGCTTGAATGACATACTTGTAAACTTGAATACATTGTTATAGTTGATAGTTAACATTATTGTTGTGATGCAAATTGCTTATATTGAGAAGTGGTGAATTGTGTATGATTTTATCTTTGCTATATGTATTATCATACTTTCCTTTATAATGTTTGATATCTCACCCCTTCTGCTGATGTTTCCCCTACCATGGGAAATGGGCAGGTACTCAAGTATAGCTGTGGAAGTTTATAGATTCATCGTGTCTGGTTGGTGTGTCGCTCTGATACGTAGCACTCGGGGGTTGTATATATTGTTGTTTCTATGTTGTTCATGTTTTAGTTGTTGAGTTCCAAATTGGATAATGAGAAGTACTATGATGTTTGAAGTTATTTCCGATTAAATAAGATGATTTGTTTATAAATTCGAATGTTATGATTCCGCTGCATATTACTATGAAGTTGGTTTGTCTAAGAGCTGTTATAAGTTGTTTTGTGCTTCTCTGAGATTAAAGTGCTATGTATCTGTTTATGAGTTGTTTATAGGAAGTAAATGTGATATCCCAAATGCATTGTTGATAGTTTTTAAAATACTCTTATTTCTCGCATGATATTTTTGGGTAGAATTTGGGGTGTTACAGTGTTCATGGCGAATCTGTGGTTCGTAACCAACAAAAAGGGTACCAAACTGATACTCTTAACCCCTACTTCATGCACCCTAACGAAAATCCTGCGTTGATCCTCGTTACTCCACTTCTCTCAGGCAACAACTATCATTCTTGGTCTCGTTCGATGACTATGGCGCTTCGATCCAAGAACAAACTCCACTTTATCAATGGTGCTTTACCACGCCCAGCAGATCTTGATTTCAACTCGATTGCATGGGATAGATGCAACACCATGATCATGTCTTGGATCAAAAATTCAGTCGACCAAGACATCGCTCAGAGCATTCTTTGGATGGATAATGCTGCAGATATGTGGATCGAGCTGAAGGAACGATTTTATCAAGGTGATATATTTCGCATAGCAGATTTACAAGAGGAAATTTGCAATCTGAAACAAGGTGATTCTTCAATTTCCTCTTATTACACGAAACTGAAAATTTTATGGCAAGAATTAGATAACTTTCGACCTATTCCTACTTGTGATTGTGATCCATCATGCTGTGCCCTCGTCAAAATCCGCACATACAAAGATAGTGACCAGGTCATTCGTTTCTTAAAGGGCTTGAATGATCAATATGCTGCAATTAGGTCACAGATTATGCTCATGGATCCTTTACCAAATATTTGCAAAGTTTACTCTTTGCTTACTCAGCAAGAAAGACAAGTTCACCTTCCCCTTGATGAATCTAAAGTGCTTGCTACCCCTACCATTAACCGTGATTCTCAATCACGAGGCAACATTCCAAATCGTGGCAGAGGTACTTTCAGAGGTGGAAGATCTGGTACTGGCAGAGGTAGAGGCAATCGTGTATGCACACACTGTGGAATGACAAACCACACAATTGATACATGTTTCAAGAAACATGGATATCCTCCTAATTGGAAACCTGATGGCACAGTGAACAATTATACCACCTCTCAAGACAAATCAGAAGTGTTAATCAAAGAGGATGCTGAGGCCAATGTTCAAGTTTCTCCTGGATTGGTTTTTACTCCAGAACAACACAAAGCTTTGCTAGCTCTACTCCAAGATACTTCTCAGTTGCAGTCTCATAGTGTTAACCATTTCACCTCTCGGAATTCTTCTAGTTCAGGTATCATTTGCACTGTCCCTAATTCATTCCATCCTGAAACTTTTATACTTGACACAGGTGCCACTGACCATGTTTGTTTCACTCAAAGCTATTTCCATTGCCTAAAACAAATTAAACCTGTCACCATTAAATTGCCCAATGGCAGCCTTGTGACAACCAATTTTGCAGGCACAGTCAAATTCACTGAGTCATTTTACCTTACAGAAGTTTTGTACATGCCTGACTTTTCATTCAATTTGATTTCTGTCCCTAAATTGACCAAGAGTCTTAATTGTCAACTACACTTTACTGATATTGCTTGTGTTATACAGGACTCATCCTCCAAGAAGATGATTGGCACAGCTGAATTGAATGGTGGCTTGTATCTTCTCAAGACTCCCTTAGTTTCCTTGTTCCCTACTCCATCTAGACATATTGTTAATTCTGCTACTCTTAGACCTGCAAATGATCCTCTTAATTGTAGTATATGGCACCTTAGACTTGGTCATACTTCACATGCCAAGCTTGTTGAACTCAATAAAAGTTTTCCTTTTATAAATTCTGGAAAATCTGATTTCCCTTGTGATGTATGTTTTTATGCCAAACAAAAGAGACTGCCCTTTTCCATTAGTCATCATGTTTCCCAGTCTGTTTTTGACCTCATCCACATGGACATATGGGGGCCATTAGCTACTCCTTCCATGATGGGATTTAGATACTTTCTCACAATAGTAGATGATAAAAGCAGATTCACCTGGCTTTTTCTTATGAAATTAAAATCTGAAACTGCTTCTATCATTCAATCTTTTGTAACCATGGTTAAAACACAGTTCAATTATCGTGTTAAGTGCATTAGATCTGATAATGGCCATGAGTTTAAGCTCCACACCTTTTATCAACAACATGGCATTACACACCAAACTTCCTGTGTTGGTACTCCTCAACAAAATGGAATTGTTGAAAGGAAGCACCAACACATACTTGGGACAGCTAGAGCTATGTTATTTCAAGCCCATCTACCACATACCTTTTGGGCACATGCTGTTAGTTATGCTGTTCATATTATCAATAGGCTGCCAACTCTTTTCTTAGAGCATAAGTCACCTTTCCAAATTCTTCACCAAACCCTACCTGATATGTCTTACCTTAGAGTTTTTGGCTCACTTTGTTATGCCACAACTCTGCCAGCCAATAGAAGAAAATTGGACTCTCGATCTAGGAAGTGTATCTATCTAGGATATAAAACTGGAGTTAAAGGGCATCTCCTATTTGATCTTCAATGTAAAGAGTTATTCATTTCTAGGGATGTTATATTTTTTGAGAAACTGTTTCCATATCAACCTGACCCCATTTCCACTCCTACCAATTCTCCCAACCTTGGCACATCCCTCGATGACCTGTTTGATCATCAATTTATGGATGAACAATCCTATTCTTCCCAACAACCATCTAATTCCTCCTCTCAAATTCAAACACCTATTCCCACAACACCTGCCAATGACAATCAGTCTCCATGTCCTAATTCTAGTTCTCCTAATCCTACCATAATCATGCCTGAAATGAATCCTATTAGGAAATCCACAAGACATATCCAACCTCCTTCTTACCTTAAGGACTACCACTGCAATCTAATTTCAGATACATTCACCAAGTTCAATTCAGCTGGCTCCTCATCTTCTAATTCTTGTAAGTACCCTATTTCCAATTCTCTCAATTATGATTTTTTGTCACCTTTTCACAAACATTTTGCTTTGAACTTGTCTTCTATTCATGAACCTCAATCCTATGAGACTGCCATTGTTGATGTAAATTGGAAACGAGCTATTGAAGCTGAGTTAGCTGCTCTGACTAAAACCAATACATGGGAGCTTGTACATTTACCTCCATTGAAGAAAGCTATTGGCTGCAGATGGGTGTTTAAGGTTAAACTGCATGCAAATGGTTCTGTGGAACGATACAAAGCCCGATTGGTTGCTAAGGGCTTTACTCAAACTGAAGGTCTTGACTACACTGACACATTCAGTCCTGTAGTCAAGATGACCACCATTCGGGTTCTTCTAGCTATTGCAGCAGCTAATAACTGGCCATTATTCCAACTCGATGTTAACACAGCCTTTCTTCATGGTGATCTTCATGAGGAAGTATACATGAAGGCTCCTCCTGGCCTGAAGTTACCACAATCTGATCTTGTTTGCAAGCTCCAACGTTCCCTCTATGGTCTTAAACAGGCCAGTCGCCAATGGAACACAAAATTATCTAAAACTCTTACAGCATCCGGTTACTTGCAATCCAAGGCAGATTACTCTCTCTACACCAAACACTCAGCCAGCGGTTTCACTGTTATTTTGGTCTATGTGGATGATCTTGTCCTGGGTGGTACTGATATTGAGGAAATCACACGTACCAAAGCTTTACTAGATGCTAAGTTCAGCATTAAAGACTTGGGGACTCAAATATTTCCTAGGTTTTGAGGTTGCTCGCAGCACACAAGGCATTTCTATCTGCCAGAGAAAATATGCCCTCGATTTAATTACTGATGCTGGCCTCCTTGGTGCAAAACCCTGTGCAACACCCATGCAACCTCATCTTCAATTACATCAAGGACTTGGCACTCCATTATCTGAGCCTTCTACTTATAGAAGATTACTTGGTCGCTTGCTGTATCTCACCCATACTCGTCCAGAAATTGCTTATGCTGTCAGCAAACTATCTCAATTTCTTGCCAATCCCACAGATAAACACATGCTTGCTGGCCTTCACGTGTTGAAGTACCTCAAACATAACCCTGGTCAAGGCTTGTTGTTCTCATCCTCTTCCAATTTGCGCCTTACAGGATTTTCTGATTCAGATTGGGGAGCTTGTCCCGATACTCGTCGTTCCACATCTGGCATTTGTTTCTTCCTTGGTGATTCTCTTATTAGCTGGAAGAGCAAGAAACAGGCTGTTATTTCCAGATCCTCCTCTGAGGCTGAATATCGTGCACTCGCACATGCTACCTGTGAAGCAATTTGGCTTCTTTCACTTCTCCACGACTTTCAGCTTTCGTCCACACTTCCCATCATCCTCTACTGTGACAATAAGTCAGCCATTCATATTGCTGCAAATCCAGTGTTCCACGAGCGCACAAAACATATTGAGATTGATTGCCATGTTGTTCGTCAAAAGGTTCTCGATGGTACTATTCATTTGATGCCTATCGCGACTCAAGATCAAGTTGCGGATATTTTCACTAAATCCTTGCATCCCGGGCCTTTTAATCACTTGCAATCCAAGCTTGGAATGATTAATATCTATTCCAGCTTGAGGGGGGCTGTTAATACAGAAGAAGAAAGCCACGTGTAACTCTCCATGCTCAACTAACTTTCAAATAGTTAGTTAGTTAGTTTAAGAGTTAGTTAGTTAGTTATAGTGTTGGTTAGTTAGTTACCCTACCTTTACTCTAGCTAGCTATATAACACTTGTTGTAATCAGTATTGAAACTTGAGATTGTTAACACGAGTTTCACTATTACACTTCTTCTTCTTCTTTTCTAAAGCATACAGTTCTGCACTTTTATGCATTCATCAATGGCTATTATGGAGTTTTACATGCATGAGCTCGTATGTTCACATATTGCCAACCAGATTTCACACTTTAATATTGGGTCACTCCATTTCCCTCTCATATCAATGTTGCCTATAGGAAAGGGAGGAGGGGGAAGAGGAGAAAGTTAAAGGAAATTTAATTTAAGACTAGCATCACTATTAGTGATCGACCATATAAATCGTATTTTAATTATAATTTTAGAATATCTATTACAAAAAATATTTCCCAAAATTTTATTCTTATTAGTGAATCTGTTAATTAATTAACAATAATTAAATTGAAATAATGGATAAAATTAAAAAAATATTATAATGAAATTTTTTATTATTAATGTACTTTCTCATTTCATTTAAAAAATGTATATATTTTAAAGACTCTTTCTCACTCTTCTTCGTCTTTTTACCTTAGACTTTTTACCTTAGATTTTTGAGAGTGACATTTACTTGTGAGATATTCGATTGTGAGGTATTAGGGGTGCTCAAAACCAAACCAACCCAATAGAAAATCGCAAATCAAACCAAACCAAACTGAAACCGCAAAAAACTGCATTTGGTTCGGATTAGTTTGGGTCATTTTTTAACAAAACTGCACGGTTCAGTTCGCTTTGCGGTTTGTATTTTGTAAATCGAACCAAACCGAATCAAACCGCATTATGTTACAACCTAAATTTTACTTAACTCACATTCAACCCAAAATTAAATCTATTATACATTAGCCTTATGAATACGAACAATTTTCTCATCCTTACACATATAATTTCAGTCCCGATCTTCTCAAACCTCTAATAACATTATTTCGCATTCTTTGCCACATACATCTTCCCTCTTCTTCTATAATCTTTACTCTCCTATATTCTTTTTTTTTTTTTCCGTATTTCAGTTTCATTTTTATCGCACATCTTCTTCTCTAATCTCTCAACACTTTTTCTTTTTCTTTTTCACCTTCACTAATCTTTCGTCTCTTCTATTTTTTTGTTTCATTCTAATAATTTTATATTGTTTTATGCTATTATTTTATGTTTAATATTCCACTTTTGTCTAATTTAATTTTTACATATTACATGGAAAATTGTTGTCAAAATATGGCGAGTTTTGTTGTTATTTGTTAGTGTATGAATGTCTAAATATAAAATTATGTTGTCATATATATGTGTTTGTATGGCTCAATAAAAAATTTGTAAAAAACCGAACCAACCGAACCAAACCAAACCGTATTAGTTTGGTTTGGTTTTGTTCGGATTTTTTTTAAAAGTCAACCAAACCAAACCAAACCGCACTATTTTTTCTCTTGCGGTTCGGATGATTTTTTTCGTCAAAACCGCCCAAACCGCACCGCGAGCACCCCTATGAGGTATTATTCGATTTTGATGTGGGAGCAATTTTCTAATATCTCTTGTGAAATCTTTTGTAGTTTGGTTCGGAGATAAACCCAGGTAAAAAGCTCTTGTTTTTTTTTGTTTTGAAGATTTCCACCAAAATATTATGTTTGGCCTGTGAGCTTCACCTATTGTAAAATCTCTCGTTTGTTCAAGAGATTGTTTGTTAAAATCTCCAATTGGTTCGTGACCTTTTTCTTTTGTAAAGCTCTAGTTTGTTTCAAGAGATTGTCCGTTAAAATCTCCAATTGATCTGTGACTTGCGCCGGTTGTAAAAGCTCTCATCTAGTTTGAGATTAGCCTTGTACAAAATCTTGTATTTAGTTTGGAGGATAGCCAGCCTTGTACAAAATCTTGTATTTAGTTTGGAGGATAGCCAGTGTAAAACTCCAAGTTATTTTATAAGAGGATCATGTGTACGTATAGGGAAGTCAACAGGACATGGAATGTTCGAAGGGTATTTCTACGCTCTCTGCCCCGCCGCCAAATTTTATTCCTCACCCCGTCCACAATCCCCGCCAAGGGGGAATATTTTCTCTTATTCTCATCCCCACAGATCCCCCGGAGATCTACGGGGATCAAATCTTAAGAAAGTTTCTATACTTTTCGATCACAACTATAACACTAGTATTTCGTTTTTTTCTATTTTTTTATTATAAAAAAACACATATATTTTACATCTTTCTTTTTTAAAAATAAAAATAAAAATACATCTTGCATCAATAACAAAAAAAAAACAATTTACGTTGCTAATATTTTTCTATAAAAAAATAATAAATATTAACAGAATTCGAAGTCAAAGTCGAACTCGACTAATTCTTAACGAGTCGAACTGAGATAAGACGAGTTCGACTCAGTTCCAGTCCTCGAAAGAGTTTTTATCTTAAAAAAAAAAAAAAGAAGCTTATGAGTACAATATTTTTGTTTTTGATGTCTTTTTTTATACAAAATATGATGTCCTCATTTTCCAAATTATTAATGACACACCAACATCATATCAGATTTTGTAGGGTTCTTAAGTACTTATTGGCACATGCCTGAGACAAAGTTCATCAAGGGGCTACACAAGAACTGCAATGAAGCCAAGATATCTCACATGGGCTTTTATTAATTAATGATTGCCAAAAGCCCACATCTACCTTTCAAACCACCAAATATGACTATTGGCAGTGTTTGGTAGAATGCATTTTACAAAATAAATATATAGTACATGTATGATAAATTCTATAAATTAAAATAATTATCATTAAACTTTTTTCAATTACCATTAAATTTTTTTCAATTGCTAAATATAACTTTTATTTGTTAACATAATAGCATTTAATTGATCATCTGTATAATAAAAATTATATAGAAATAGAAGATAAATGATTAACAATTATAATTAATTTTTATAAAATATATTATCAGGAGAAGTCATACAAATACAAAAGAGATAATAGTTGAAGTTAAAGCAAAATTTTAAGACCTAGAAGAAGAACTCTAGCAATTTACAATTAGACCGAAAAATAAATAAAATTTAATTAAAATTATTTTGAGTTTCGCCAACATGACTTTCTTGAGAATTTTGAGTTTAAATCTTAACAACTAGACTACGACATGTTTTGACTTCAAAATTAATAGTTTTGTAAAAAAATAATAATAATGCTGACGAGTGTTCTAGAGACTGTCTTTAAAATTTTTAAATAAAGAAAATATTCTCTAAATAAATTGATTATTTTAATTTTTAATATATTAAATATAAATAATTCTAATAAAACATATATTTTTGTTTCTTAAAAAAATCAATTATTTTTATTTTTAATGTATTGAATACAAACATTTTTAATAAAAATATATACTTTTTAATTTTTAATCAGGATTCTTGAGACACTCGTTAACATTAAAAAAAAAAAAATTAGTTCTTACATTTCTTTTTATACCCCTGTTATATTGACTAGAAACTCACAATTTTATCTATGTTGATGCTTTAATGATTATAAAATATTTTTGAGAAAATCATTCAACATAAACTCCTTTGAATGTTCTCTCTTGATTCGTAATTTTTTTTTGTTCTTCATAAAAGGAACAAACACATAAGTAAATTAAGTGCAAGATCAATTGGATCTATCATAAAAAATAGATAAGATGAGATTGAAAAATGATTGAAAGTAAGCTTATGTGATAATGCATATAGTTGCGAGAAAAGATTTAAATAGAGGATATCATTTGCGAATATCATAATGATTTGTTCAAAATTGATTCTTCTTAAAATTAAAATGATTTTTAAAAATATAAATCTAGTTTTGTCAAAATCATTTTTTTCAAATTAAACATGCGTTTGGTTTGCGGTGAAAAAAATTGATTGAATGAATTAATTAGGTAGAATTGATTCTGGATAAAAAATGAGTTAAAGATAGAGTGATTTATGTTTGAAGAAATTTGCAAAAGTGAAGTGAACAACAAATTCTAGTGTAAAATTCACGTTTGATCAAAAGCTACAAATCCTAGCGTCAAGTAGAATAAATTCTGAAAAGCATAGTCAATTCTGCTCGAGATCAACCAAACGCGTCAAAATCAATTCTAAATGGCTCAAATGTGAAATCAAACATAGACTAAATTTTCTTCAACCAATCAAAATCAAATTTTGTTGAAAACAATTAAACATGTCAAAATTAAATTTATATAAAGAATGGGAGTCATGAATTCCACATGATAGTCTGAAAGCTCACATGTCTTAAAATTTATGTACATTCATGTCAGTCCTTGAAACATTCTCCATGTTTCATTTTCAACAAACATTTGTATTCATACAGTGACAATACAACATTGTCATTACTCATAACAACCAACATAGCACAGCAATTGCAGAACCAACTACCAGCCAGAAATGATAAATTACCTCCTTATCCATTCTTGTACAAATTTTAATTTAAATCAAATAACCTCTTGTATTTGTTGTTTTTCCTAGAAATAGTTATCAAACAAACCATCAACCTAAATAAACATCAATTAGCATCTCAGAATACCGACCATTCCAATTTTCTGATCAGCATTTCAGAATACCGAACATTCTGGTATTCTGAAATGCTGACAAATCTTCAGCTAACATAGCAATGAAGCATTTGAAGGAAAAAATATGAATTGGTAATAATATTAATAATAGTACAAAACATGGCTGGTAACAGCTAAGAGAATGAAAAATTCCCTTCAGAATCCAATAGGGTCTTTCTTAACAGACAATAGCTAGATAGATATACTAACAAAAGCTTAATAGGATACATTTTTAGACATATAATCACTAATGAGATGTCAGAATTCCACATTTGACCTTGAAGCTTTAGCAAAATAACATCCACACCAAACATAATTGATGTGTTGTATTAAGCAGCACAACCTCCACAAACAATACCTCTGTCACATGAAAAAGGAAAATTCATGTTAACAACATGCATTCAGATGTAACATGTCTTTGATAATGCTAGGAATTTTGGTCGGACCTAATTCAGTCTTATAAAACCGATTTTTAAGATAAGGATTGCCTCCACTTATATGCAGATGCTCAGACCGTATATTGTCTGATGCACCGTATATTGTCTGATGCAGGACTCTAAACCGATAACATCTCGAAGCAAATTATATAAGCTTGCATTTGCATAGATTCATGTCACAGTTTGATTTTTTTTCCGATGTGGCATGGTTTTTTATTTTTCTAACCGTCCTAATATCAGTTTATAATAGCAATTTACAGTTGAGGTTTTGTAAAGGGAGTTATGATTCTGTTCGTAAGCACATAAACAGTACACCAAACCACTATTAGTCCGGTTTGATTCGAGCTAAAGCATTAACACTTCGGTTCAGTTTTTACTGAGCTTGCAAAGACGATGATTTGAAAGTAAGATTCAAAACTTACACAAATGAGCAACCAGATCTTCTTTTCCTTTTCCTCCTCGGCATTTCTTTCCTCCTCGGAGGTTGAAGAACAACCTTAATCGAGGTATCAAAAACTGCTTTCACATTCTAAATCACAAAAAACACATAAATTAGATTCTATCTATCATATGATTCCGCAAAGAAAAACCAAAAGGCATAACATCATTCAATTTCAAAGTCGAATTTAAATCGATTACCTGTTGAGTCTTCGAGCTGCATTCAATGTACGCCGCAGCGCCAATTTGTTTTCTCAGTTCTTCTCCCTATAAACATTAACATCATTTAACAAACGCGCTTAAGATATAACACAAATTTTCAATCCAACAGCGAGTTTCATAAAACATGTATTCGCCTATTCGATAAAACAATAGAGAAAAAACGAATACAAAGAATCATCCGAACCTCAGCATATGATATAACATTGGATCCCATGTGATCAATTAAATATCCACGATCTTCGCGAAGATCTAAACGAAACAATTCAATAACTTTATATCATTAGTTTCTTCATCTCCTATTCATTTCAAAAACCAAACAAAATTTTGTATGTTTATATATACTTACCCAATTTTGTACCAACAAGAACAATAGGAACATTTGGAGCAAATCTTCGCAGTTCTGGCATCCACTGAAACAGAAAACGTCAGTTAAAGTTTAGGGTTTAGAGTTCAGAATCTCTCGGTCAAACTCCGAATTACCGAGGTCTCATTCCCGAGAAACCGAAAGATTAAGATCAAAAGATAACATTTTTCTTTCCTCCATTTATCTCCAACATGGCAACAAAGTCTAAAGAAAAAAGTCTCACTTTTTGAAAACATGAATCCAAAAATAGAAACAAAAATTAAATTAAATGAAAAAAAAATCATATGAGAAAGTAGAGAAATAGGTATAAACCTTCTTAAGAACATTTTCATAGCTAGCTCTACTAATCAATGAAAATGCTAACACAAATATATCTGCTCCTCTATAGCTCAATGGCCTCAACCTACTATAGTCTTCTTGCCCTTCAAATTTTGAAAAACAAAAATACCAAATATTAAGAGTAATAATAATCATAATTAACAACAAAAAATTAATTTTTTTAATTAATCAATAAATTTTCTTTTTACTTGCAAAAAAAAAAAAAACTATCTATATATAAATATACCTGCAGTGTCCCATAGCCCCAAATTCACAATGCTTCCATCCACAGCTACATTAGCACTAAAATTATCAAAAACTGTTGGTACATAATCCTGCAACCCAAAAACAAAAAATTATTTAAAAATTTATAGAAAATGTTAGAAATTATAAAAAAAAATTATATAAAAAATTGTGAAATTGTTTTTGGAAGTTCATGAATTGAATGGAAGGTAAAAGAAGAAACTTTACAGTTGGGAATTTGTTGCTGGTGTAGCAAATGAGCATGCAAGTTTTTCCAACAGCACCATCACCAACAGTGACACATTTAATGAACTTTGATGCACTCATGGGGTAAAAATGGAAAGTGTTGTGGTGAGATTGAGAGTGAGAGAAGGAAAAAAGACAAGAAATTTTGAGTTGTTAATGTAGAAAGAAACAACCTCAAATGTTTGATTATGTTTTTTTGAGGTTTGAAGAGTGTGAAGAAAGGGGTTTCTGGATTTTGGTGTGTGAGTGAAATAAATAGTTAGAGAGAGACCTTTTGTGGTTTAAAGAAACTAGAGATAAAAAAAACATTGATTGAAAAGTTACTTAATTTTTTTAAAATTAGAAAGTACTAGTGTAAGTATAAATAATAAAATTATTGATATATTAGGAATTAATATTTAAGAAATGTTTTGTTACACTAATAAAAGATTATATTTCTTTGATCATTTTTTTAAATAAAATTAATTTTTATTTTAATAAATAATTGATATATCTATAAACTAGATATATGAATTTTGATTAAATAAAAGAATTTTTTTTTTGAATAACCATTTTTTTAAAAAAAAATTCAGAAATAACCAAGATTTCAAAAAAATTACACAAATGTCATTTTTTTTTTTAAAAACACACGTTGTCGCCAGGGGGGGGGTGGCGACAACACTGGGCCTGCAATGCAGTCGCCAGTGGGCCTGGCGCCCATGTGTTAATTTTAGGTGTTGTCGCCACCCCCCCTGGCGACAACACCCCCCCTTTATTTTATTTTTTCTTTTTTTTTTTGTAATTTTTTTTTCTTTAACATATTGTCCTCCTAATTTTTTTCAGTATTTTTTTTTTTAATAACTACAATGTTTTAATAATTTTTGTTAGTTTTTTTTTTTAGTTTTTTTTTTAACAACAATTTTTCAATAAATTTTTTATATTGTTTTTTTTATCTATCTTGTTAAAATTATTTTTGGAATATAAATGTTAATTAACTTATTTATAATTTAGTTTCTGAACATGGTTAATAATATATATTTTATTGGTCAATGAAGTAGTGGAAGTAGTTAATGAATTATAAGTAAAATAATTAATCAATAACTTATATTTTTGTGGTTAATATAGTTGTGAAGTTGGTTAGTAAAACAATGTTATATTTATATTATAAAATAAATTTTAAGATTATATAATATTGAAAAAAAATAATATTAGCAAATTGGCACTTAGCAAATTGTGTTGATTTTAAAGCCGATCGATCAAATCCAGAGAGAGTCACTATTGCATGCAAAAACCCGGAATGTGGATACATGCTGAAGGCATCATTCAGAAAGAAGTTTAACGCGTGGGTGATACGTTCGATATCTCAAGCCCACACCTGCGTCACCACTAACATGGCGCAAGATCATCGAAAACTCAGTCATGACATGATATGCCATACCATCATTCCTCTGGTCGAAACTGACCCATCCCTGAAGGTGAAGACAATTATTTCTCATTGCGTTTCTGTGTTCAAATACAGACCTTCGTACAGAAAGGCTTGGTTGGCGAAACAGAAAGCAATTGAAAGAGTCTACGGCAACTGGCGAAATACAAATCTTAAGATATAAACTATTTGATCTGGAATAAACAATAGCAGATGTGTGAACACAGCTAAATCCATGATATCATTTAGCAAGACATGAAAAAGTAAATCAATTTATTTGTAAGTTCAATTCAAGATTCATGAATACTTCAAAATTGGGCCTTCTTTTTATACATGGAGTCTGTGGATTGTTACTTGATTTGTATTGTGTTTTTAACATAACTAGAAAACTAAAAGCTTTCTTACAATGATTTGAAGTATTCATGAATCTTGAATTGAACATGCAAAGTTGTAAGAACTAAGAATTAAAATAAAACACGGAAAGTCTTTCAAAATTTCAATTCTTAGTTGCAATAAAACAATTATCAAAGATGGCATAGAAACTTTACCACTGATGCAGATGATTTCATCAACACCCTTTCCTTTCAATTCTTCTGCTCTCTCAATGAAGCCAGGTACATGCTTCAAACTATTCCAAAAAAGAAGGGAAAAAAACCAGATCTCAAATTGAAATATTCTTAAAAGTGAAACATTCACAACCATGATGTAGTAGCATATTATCGTCTGAACTCTGAAGCACATGTACATACACCGTTTAGGCAAAGCACCAATACCGAATACGCAGCAGATACCGGTACGCGTACAGTATGCGTATGGTATGTTCCCTTTATTTATTTATTTATTTATTTATTTATTTATTTATTTATTCATGTTTAGTACGTGCATTGTTACACAATTGATATTGGTACCCACAAAAAATATAGTTTTTTCCTTCTGTCCATAAAATTTTAGTGAGTCAATATTTAAGTTTTTAATTTATTTATAAAAGGGGAAGTAAAAAATATATATAGTCTTATACTTTTGTTTGTCTGCATCGCTGCTACGCAACTTTCAGATTTTAAAATTATCATAGATCACAGTATTAATATCTTTACAAAAAAACAGAAATCAGTGGAATAAAATTGAAAACTTTATGGAAAAAAACCTGCAAGTGCGGGTGAAGGCACCGGGAACACCAAAGATGATGACTTTTTTGGCGGCGGAGAGGGAATGAATTGAAACAGATTGGGGTTTGTTTTCTTCGTCCAGATAGGCTAAGGTGCCATCTGGAATTACAGCTCCTACAGTGATTGGAGCCATTGAAGAAGAATTGAAATGACTGTTATAAGGCTTAAATTATAAGTTTTGTAATTTTTTGTCTGTATTAATTTAGTGCAATTGGATTTTATTTTAAATTATTCATGTCTACGTGTTGGGCGGCATTTGTGTCACCTAATTTAATTTTGGGCATTTCTTTATCCAACCATGGGGTATGGCAAGTGAATCATTTCTCATTTATATAAAAAATAATAATATTTTGGAGATGTATCTCGATAATCACCATTGTACGGTGTTTTCAAACACGAATAATCACCATTGTACGGTGTTTGAAAGTGAATCACTCTTAAACACGAATAAAAGATGTGGCAAGTGAATCACTCTTAATTTAATTAGTGATAATTTCGGAGATGCATCTCCAAAAGTGTCAAATAGGAAAATAAATAAAGCAACACTCTTTTACATTTTTCTTCTTCACTATCAAAGACAATTATTCGATCAAAACCCTTAAAAATCTTCATTCATTCTCAATTAACTTTTGCACTCCAATACAACATTTTCGTGTTTTATCACATAAAAGAAGCAAAAGTTGTAATTTTGGGTAAAGAATATGTTTTTTCTTCTACGCTACTTTCATTAATTAATTTCTTTTTTTTAGAAATGAACGTTGAGTTTTGAGTTTGGAGATATGTCCTGAAAATGCATATTCGGATATTGTCAATGTCGAGTTTGAATATTAAAATTGTTTTTTTGTACTTATGATACTTTTCTTAATTTTACTGTGTATGATGTTAAATCGGATGAAATTGAGGACGATGTTAAACCGAGTTATATCGAAGATGGTGTTAAAATGGTCCAACTATTCATGCCAAGTTGCCAACTGTGTAGAGTATGCCAAATATTGTGATTTATATCAAAGCATTGGAAACTCCTCTCTATTGTTTAGATCAAAATCATTATTAGGCCAACTATTGTGATGAAATACACAACACAAGATTTCATTTTACTTATTGTGACATATAGACACCTCATAATACCAAAGTCCCTATCACAAACAACACTAGCCTATACCAACACATACTTGAAACAAGCAATTTTATTTCTCCATCATATGCAAACATATCATGTCCTTTTCTAGAGTACACAACATTACACACAAAATGCATCAATTATTATGTTCTGGATTCCAAAATACTAAAAAACATTCATTAAGGGCTTTTCAAAGAGCCTTGATGATCTCTTCAGCACTAGAAATGGTGAATTCACCTCCACCTTCAACATTTGCAACCTTCACCTTCAAGTCGTCCACCAAAAGAGCAAACCTCCTCGAGCGAATGCCGAGGCCTTTCTCACTGAGGTCAAGCTCCAACCCAAGTGCATGAGTGTATTTGGCTGAGCCGTCAGCAAGGAACTTGACATGCTTGTTCTCTGGGAATGTTTTGGCCCATGAATTCAACACAAATGGATCATTCACTACAAAATCAAAGACAATCACAAGTTAGTCACTTAATAGAGAATTTATCTTCAACAATTTGATCATCAGCATCACACCTATAGAACATGGTTGTTGACGATTTCAGATTGTTCGCAGTCGTTATTCCCCATGTTCATGCTTTCAGCACAATGCAGCGATAGTTGGATTGAAATCATACTATTAAGTTATCAAAGTAGATTTCATTTTTCTACAGAAACTAAATGGATCATCCAATCTAGATCCAAGAAATGCCCATAGTATTTGCCACATGACACCAAGCTTGTAACCAAGTTCAATCCATGACAGCATCATTTAGCAAACGGAAAGAACGGGATACCGCATACGGCCCAAAATTTGTCACAATTACAAAATTCAAACCATTGTAAGAAAGCTTTTAGTTTTCAAGATATACTAAAGACAAATCAACAATCAATAATCAAGTAAAAACAATACAAATCAAGTAACATGCCACCTAGAATCCATGAAAGAAAACCCAATTTTGAAACATTCATGAATCTAAAATTGAACATGAAAGTTGAAAAAACTAAGAATTAAGAACTACATGCCATATAATTTTTGTTAACAAGCAATAAAACAATAATCAAAGATGAGTAGAAACTTTACCACTGATGCAGATGATTTCATCAACACCCTTTCCTTTCAGTTCTTCTGCTCTCTCAATGAATCCAGGCACATGCTTCAAACTGTTCCAAAAAAAGAGGAAAAAAATTAGATCTCATATTGAAATACTCTTAACAGAACCTCTTCTCCTTCCTAAAGACAACCTTGAAAAAAGTGAAACATTCACAACCATGATGTTACACAATCCTTAAAATCTCCAAAATTTACTCAAAAAGAGAAATTAAATTAGATCCAACAAAATAAAATTCAACAAAACAAAAAGACAATTTTGAGTACCCCAAATCAAAATTATCATAGATCAAAGTAACAACATTTCATTTCTACAAAAAACACAGAATCAATTGGATAAAAATGAAAACTTTATGGATAAAAAAGGTGAATCGAAGGTGCCCATGAAGCTGATTCAGTTACTATGATATTCTAGGGTTAAGATTTGAAAGAAAAATGATGAAAAGGGGTAAACCTGCAAGTGGGTGTGAAGGCACCGGGAACACCAAAGATGATGACTTTTTTGCCGGCGGAGAGGGAATGAATTGAAACGGATTGGGGTTTGTTTTCTTGATCGAGATAGGCTAAGGTGCCATCGGGAATCGCATCTCCTACAGTGATTGGAGCCATTGAAGATGATTTTGTCACTGAAAAATTGAGAATTGAAATGAGTCAAAAAGATGTGTTGATTCCGAATGTAAAACCCTAGTTATATAGGCTGGTGGTGGTGGTGAGAGTGTGGCTACAATATAAACTTTTCCTAAAGAAAATTTTTTAAATAAGGTCTGATACGCGTATTTAGGTTAATAATTGATTTTTTTTCGTATACTATTTTTGAATCATAAATATTTGAGTCATAAATATCATTTTTCGTATATAAAAATATTTATATTAATAATAGATTTTTTTAATATATAAATATTATTTTTGTTTAGGCATTGCTTACAAAAATATGTGAATCAATAATAAATTTGCGTATATAAAAATATATAGATCAATAATATATTTTTTCCGGTATAATAATATTTAATAAAAAATATGTGTATCATAACTTTCAATTCTGTAATAGATTTTTTTCTGTAAGTTAAAATATCATATTTTTTTTCTGTAATAGATTTTATTTAGCATGAAATAAGTTATTAATAAAATATTATTTTCTAAATTTCTTTAATATTATTTTGATTTTGTGAAGTTAAAGAAATTATTTATTTTTTATTAATAACTTATTTCATGGTAAATAAAATTAAAATATATTATAGAAATTTAGAAAATAATATTTTTGTGATTTTTTATTGTTGGATTCTTTAAAAAAATTACTTTATTTAATATTTAAAAAATAAGTATAAAGTTGATAAAAATAAAATAATTTATAAAAGTAAAGAAGAAGAAAATATAAACTCTCTTAACGTACCGTCTAAATATAATTCATTTCACGTAGCCATATCATGTCATCTATATAATTTATATATAGTTAATTTTTTATATATTGTTATTTTCCATGACTTGATGTTGGTAACCTAAATGATACACTATAGATTCTAATAATGAAAAACACTATTATATATAAATTGTATTATATTATATTTGAAATGTGTGCCATAAATATTGGAATCATTGTAAGAGTTTAGAACAACAAAAGAAAGTGTGCCATAAATGTATGCATTAGTTTGTGAATGTTCAATAACCTCGCAAAAAGTGCTTTGGTTACAACTGCTAACATGTTGTTGTATTTTCCTCGTGATGTGAAGTTATAGGTAGATAGATAGGTAAGATTTTGCAGGGAAAAGATATGCAGAAAGCAAAATTTGGGGAAACGGATTTTTTAGAGTAGTGTGCAACCTTTACTATTCACATGATAGCTATCTACATCAAATCCATTAATTTTGACAAAATCACTTTAATTATTATTATATACATAAATATGTTTTTACTATGCTAACACTAATTTCTTATTAAATTTTGTGAAGGAAATCGTATCATGATGGCTAATATACAAATGCTAATTATAGATACATTTGTGAACTAACAAAATCATGCAAGCTTTAATATTTGATGTTAGAGTAATAACCATCTCTATAATATCTTCATGATTAATGTTCTGTTATTTTTAAAGCCAATTATCCTAAAAATGTGAATGCAACCTCTAAAGTTATAAGAATTATTTTAAATAGTTAATTAAGATATGCACCATGTTTCATTAGTTTATCTTTAAAAACTTGATTTAGTTTTAAATATGAAGTATGATAATAAACTAAGTATGATAAAATTAAAATAATATAGACTTTTCAAGTGATGGTAACCAAAATATTTCTAATTATATTCATTTTTAAAAAGCATATATTGAAATGATAATATAAATTACTATAGTTCTAAGATAGTTAAGTGTTAGTAATGTAAGACCAGTAGAAAGAAAGCTGGAGTTTAAAACCAGTATGTAAAACCAGAAAGCTATAGTTTTGAATTTTCTATATTCAACAGAGTTTATTTGAAGTAGCTAATAAAGCATTCCTTAGATAAAATATAGACTGATTAACTTAAGCGACATTTAACATTTAAAACCTCAAATAACAAACAAGCCTTAATAATTTGAGATATCCTTAGCCCAACATCTAGAAGAACCTCCATTCCAGAAGCATCCTTGCAAGAGTAGCACTGAGGTGAGATTACAGTAGGCATTGAACCAGAAGCTAGTAACAAAATCAAACCAATGAATTCCCAGACAAGTCATTCAAGAACAGTGATTCACAAAACTTCAACCATCATCATGAATTCACTTGCGCAAACCTCTACTATAAACATCATCACGAATCCAAAGCCCTTAATTAGTTCATGTCTCCATCAAATCGGGAATGGCTGATACGAAAAGCTTTTCTACCTTGACAGATATTAACATTTGCTAATTAAAGAAATAGATTTAGAAAGATGAAAAACGAAAGCGTTTATAAAGAAATCATATACACAGTTAAAGAAATACTTTAAAGATAGACTGACAAAATTTTCTCCCACTTCAACCATACAAAAGCTGCAAAATATAACAAAAAAAAAAACAGATTAAAGATAATGGATTTAAAAAAATCAGATGTCTGAGGAAAAATAAAAGCATTTACAGATTAAATATCAACAATGAATAAAGTTCAGAAACTATTAAACCAACACAAACTTGATGACAAAAAATTTAAACAAAAACCAGGTTCCATTAAAGCTTGACTTCAGGTCCATTATATTAGCTTTGGAAAAGAGCAATGTGTCAAAAAAAACTTGTCTTTCGCTAACACCTTTTGGCAAGGGAAGAAGTAGATGTTTGATATAGTGATAAAACTTTCCTTTTGTTGCGTTATTTGTAACACCCCATTTCTACCCGACAAATATATATAAATCAGAGTTTTCAAAAATTTCTCAATAAACAAATGAGGCGTCACATAATAAAAACAAAACAAATCAACTCGTCGCATAAAGCGGATACATAGCACCTTTGAAACGGAATAACTTATTTTATTAAAACACAGCGGAATCGCTTAAGAATGTACTCAATAAAATATCCTCAGTTAACTTATCATTTTGTTCAACCAAGATAACACAATTAAACAACAACATCATGAATGACATAAATCGTTTCCCCCCAGAGTGCTACGTATCAGAGCGACAACTGATTCGAGTAACGACAACTAAATCTTCATACTTGAATACCTGCACGTTACCAATATAAAGGCAACGGCGAAACAAGAGAAAAGGGTGAGATATCAAATCATATAAGTGGGCATATGATAAATTGCATGCTAGGATTCAGACATATAAAATCATCACATCACAAGTATCAATAGCTACTATACACATCATACTTCTACAGTTCATTAATCTCACATACTTTTCATCACACAACAAGTCATAATCATGTAAATAGTATCATCTAATAAATTTCACATATTCAAGTAAGCACAAAATTCAATAGTATAATACTCAGAAGATTCAATACTATTATCCCAAATATATACACAATCCATCATTATCACATAGTCACACGTTTAACCAATTATATATCAAAACATCACCAATTTCAATTATCACATCTCATGTACACATGACAATCACATAAATGCATATATTCAAACATCACTTAACCTCAATGTGACTCAATGCAAGACATGTGACTCTATGCATGTGGTACCCAATGTGGACCCAAAGTTCCACCGCTTCCGATTCATATAGAATCTAGCCACGCTTCAGATCCGGACAAGATCAAAGCCACCAAATGTAAACATATAGTTTACCGCTTCCGATTCACTTTAGAATCTAAGCCTCGCTTATGTTTCAAAGCAAACCACCTTTGTTTCAAGGCATCCATGATATGAATGTATGTACAATGTTAATCAAACATATGCAATTAAGATCATCTCTACCATCTTAATATTTAGCATATCACAATAATTCAACTCGATGAATTATCCACCAATTGTACACAACATTCACAACACATACATATCATTCACATATAAAAGGTCAATTAATCAATTACGATTTACAAAATCCAATTAACACTAGTAACCATACTATCTCATGTTAATTCTCATTTGCCAATTATATATAAACATACACATTTAAAATCAAGCAATTAATCATTAAAATTAATGCTATCCAACTACCCACAGAGAATCAATATCAAAACAACATCATTGACATAATAATATATATTTCTCAACATACATATTCGAGTCAAAACACAATTACGGATAAATTCTCAAAATATCGTAATTTACCGACAAACCAAATAGTTGATCTAATTCCAAATTGTATTCTAATCAATTAAACACATTGAAATTAATTCAACTATTAATTTAATCAACCAATTAATAATCACACTATATTAATTTAATTCACTTCTATTTCTACTCCATTTCCAATTTCTAGCATTCTATTGTTCAAGACCATTTTTATTGAAAAGAATATCATGCTAGCTTTCTAACGCCTCGAACGGAGACTCAAACGGAGTTACGGTTCAAAAGATATGAATTGTTAAAGTTCCAATAAAAAAACAAACACCGACGTTATACACTGACAACTCTAAACATGTCAGAATTACTCAAAACAAATAAAAATACTACTCTAAATAATTCAAAACAACTCTGACAACTTATTATCGACTTTAACAACTCTATTGACAACTCTAACAACTCTATTGACAATTCTATTAAATTATTATAATTTATTTATAAAGAATATTTAAACCAAACACAATTTCAGTCGATTCGTAAAATATCACAATTTCAACAAAATAACACTACCATGTTAATCTACTAATTAAACTTAGCTACCACGTAAATTTTTATCAAATTCCAGACAACTAATTATACCATTTAATTCGGCTATTTCGAACAAACGGGACTATTTGAAATATATGGGTTCTATAATTCCTACTGTTTCACACTAACATTACCTACTGTTAGAAGTTAATAAAACCAAAGAAATAATATGAAACAAAATAATAAGGCTAAGGGTTCCCATTATATTATCTATCATAAATATTATCTCATTTTGGCACAGGAAAAACAAAAAGAACGAAACAAAAAGGAAGAGTTCGCTGTGCACATATGCCGCCGTCAATAGTCCATACGTTGCCGTCATTCTTAGGGTGCTATACCCACGTCTCTATTCATCCATTTCTAACCTTCTACTTCAATATCATTCAATATCAGATACACATCAACCTTATTTATTAATCCATATTCGTTTCCTAATATTTTTACACGGAAACAGTTTCCCATTCTAATTGTTTAATAGCACAACAGTATACCAACACAGAAACATAAATTCATATATCTCTAGCAGGATCAAGAAATTAACACTAACCATTGCAATAACTTAAATTCCTACTCCCCAATATACAAGGTTTCATAAGCCCCATTATAGGAAGAGAACCCCACCCTTACCTTATCAATTTGAGGCAACTTGTTGGGTCTCCAATTTGGCACCATAGATGGAAATCTTCAAGCTTTGTTCATCTTCTCCAAAGCTTGCCTCTTTCTCTTCTATTCTTGTTTTCTCCAAAAATGACAACTACTCTTTCTCATCTCTAAAACCCTAATTTAAAATCCAATTTGGGCTTAGTGGTTAACAACTCTTATTTATTTAATATCCTCCAAAATCAATTTAGGCCCAATAAGAGATATAACTCAAGAACCAAAATATCACTTGTAATAATAATTCCTTCAATATAATAATTCCGACTTATAAATAATATTATTCTTAATATTATTTTCCGAATATCCGTCTTCAATTTATATAATTCCAAATACACCCTTAAATAACACCGACAATCCAAATTCGACTAAATCAATTATTTAAATCCTTCAATAATTTAATTAACCAATTTAATTAAATTCGGGGTGTTACATTATTCAAGAGTTAAAAACAGAGAAAGGAAATTGAATGTGAAAAATGAATAACGCAACAAAAGGAAATGAGGACTTTGTAAAGGCAAAAGACAACATTTTGTAAAAGATGCCTTCAGTTGGATGAAGAAGATGAGCAATTTTCTTCAAAACCAGACAAATTCCTGTTCGAAAATCAGTAAACATTATAGGGTTAATAGTAGTTTACCCCCCTGTAATATGAGCGTGTTTTGGTTTACCCCCCTACCGTTGCCAAAGACAGGTTTTGGCAACGGTTTTTTTTGAAAAAACCGTTGCCTAAAGGTAGGGAGGGGGCAAAAGCAAAATTCGCTAATATTACAGGGGGTTGAATTACTATTAACCCAACATTATATTGGCTAAACTCACCATTGCATTTGCAACAAAACTTCATTTTTTTACTAAGAACATATGCATACCTTCACTTGTATGAAAGAGATGAACAATAACTTCCAAACCCATAACAATACATGTGCAAAATGAAATCAAGAAAACCATGAACCAACAAACCATTATTCATTATTTCATATTTTGTTTGAAAAATACAACTTCATATTTTCAAAATCATGTCAAAAAAGCTTGAAATATTATCTAAATCTATTTCAAAAACAAGTTTGAAAGAAGAAAGAAGATTAGAAATAGGCACACAGAGATTCATAGGGACAACCATCACCTTGTAATGTGATTGAAGAAATTAGAGACAAGCTTGAGAGAGTGGGAAGAAGAGAGAGATGTGCAGAGAAAGAGAGAGACCTGAAAAGGCACAGAGAGAGAAAGGATGAAAATAATTGGAGGAAAGTGAAGACAAATGCGATCTCTTTTGTGAATTTTTTTTGAAACAAAGCAAGATGTGACATGGTGGTATGGAGTAGTGATAGTTTTAGAATGAAGGAAGTCTACAAGGCTTTGCACCCTAATAAGAATCAGATGTCTTGGAAGGAGCTGATGTTTGGGAATCTAGCTAGGCCCAGGGCTATTTTCCAACTGTGGATAGCATGCCATACAAGGCTGCCAACAAGGAGCAGGTTGATGAAATGGGGCTTAATTGATCACAATAAGTGCAGCTTCTGTGATGCAGTGGAAACTCAACAACATTTGTTGTTTGATTGTTCTCTGATGAAGAATGCGTGGAAAAAGGTTCTGAACTGGATCAATATCCAACATGAGCCTCTGAACTGGGATAGGGAGTTGGAGTGGATTGTACTGAATTGTAGAGGGAAAAGTAAGAGAGCTGCTATGTTAAAATTAGCTATCACTGAATGTATATATGAGGTATGGAGGTATAGGAATGAGAAGAGTTTTGATACAAACACAAAAGATAGAAACATAGAGGAAAGAGTTATAGAAATGATTGTGTACCGGGGCTGGCATAATAGTAAGATGAGAGATTATGTAGCACAGTTGATGGTGCAATAGGTTTAGCTTGGGTTTCTTTTTAGCTTGGGTTTCTTGATTGTGTTGGGCTGGATCCAAGCGATCGCCTTGTATAGTCTGTTTTTGAATTAATCAAAGTATTTTATTGATTCAAAGCAAGATGTGACATGTTAGAAGTTAAAAGTAATACATAAAGTTGGGTTTAACTTATTGGTTTTCAATTACAAAACATCAAAACCGGTTTATGTAGCATTAAAAATGCATAACTTTTCATAACAAAATCACCAAACCAGTTTCATTTGCTAGTTTGGTCCGAAAAAGTAAATTTTGGACCAAAATTACCCTCATTTTGAGGATGTGGCAAAATTTTTAAAAAAGGGTAGTTTTGAGTTTTCCAAAACAATTACTCTTCTTATATTATAGATTCATAACACGTTACCAAACGAGATTCGACCATAAAAATGTTGACTCATTTGTTAAGATATTACATAATTAGAATTAGGGATGGTAAATTTGTCTCGAGACTTATCGGGTATGTCTTTTGCCCATATTTTTTTGTGGAATTGGACCAGGGTTTTAGGAGTACACCCTCTAATATAAGCGCTCTGCTCTGTACCATTTTTTTGTATAGTTTGTGGAATTTGTGATTTTAGACTAAAAATGTGCAACGTTTACGAGTCTGTCTCGCTCTGCCTTTTTTGGCGGGGCGGATCATAGTTTTAGGCCTGGAAATAGGTGTGCTAGGTGAGATCAGAAGGTCAAGTGGTACATCCAGGTTCAAGTACTTCATGGTGAAACAAGATTTTATGCGTTAAGCACAAAGGTGATACACTTAGTGATGCAAGACGGTTAGTGTAACGCCTCAGACTACTTTCAGGATTATCGTATAATCCTACAAACCAACACGAGACTTTTCAGCATGCTTTATCCTCACTCATGCGCTTTTCAGGAAACTTTTTAGAAGGTCATCCATCCAAATACTACTCTCAGTCAACCACACTTAAATGTGGAGTTTTTATCTGTTAGGCTACAGAAATTAAGATGCATCTTCTTTTCAGTAGCCTAGGAGATAAGAACTCCATAGTTAAGCGTGCTTGATTTGGAGCAGTATTTGGATGAGTGGCCTTCTGAGAAATTTCTCTAAAAGTGTGTGAATAAGGATAAAACATGCTAAAAAAATTTGTGTTGGTTTGTGGGGTCAGACAGTAATTATAAAAGCAGTCTAGTGCGTTACATTTAGGGCCAATTGTTAGGAAACTAGAACTGCTTAATTAAAAAAAAAAGTAGGCTCTCTAGGCACAAAGGTGGTGCACCTATGGAGGGGCCCAAATCCTAGCCTATAAATAATGGTTTCTAATTCATTGCAAAAGAAGTTTCGATGGAGTAAGGTAGTATAGAATTGGAGTAAATTCACATTGGTCTACAACAAGTGAATAAGAGAGGGAGTTTGAATGAGGAAACACAACTTAGGGGACAGGGCATATAAACTTCCATGCCTAACTTTGCAGGATTACCATTACAACTACGATGAACAAGCGTTGCTAAAACTTTATTATATTCATGTTATGGGTTAGATGTATTTGTTATATTCATGTATTAAAAATGTCACGACACTCTATCTGAGTCTACTCAAGCTTTAATATTGATGACTCTTTAATCTTAATGTCAATTTTAAATTTGTCACCTAAAACTTATTTTTATGGTATAACTTGACATTCGAAAACTGGATGTCGTTACCAATCCAAGATAATCATCTATTGCATATTAACGCTAAACATAGGGTTAGGTTCAATAACTACATGTAATATAGTGGGATCGGTGTGGAGTATTTTTGTTTTATAACTGTTGGAACGTAATGATTTGTGTTGGTTAATAGACCGATTTATTGGCTATTAGGTAATGCATTGATCTGATGGCGTTGGGACCAAAATGAGATGCAATTGAGAGAAATACGTGGTAATATTAATAATTGAGTAGAGGAGCATATTATTGATTTATGGTTATACATGATAAATACGTAATGACAAAATCTACCCCCAAGCAAGCTTTCTTACGGTTAAACCGAAATCTCTATTTTACTTTCTGTCATTTATTTTCACGCATTAAAACATATATAAAATATTTATCTACTTGAAACCATAAAAACTGTTGAACGGGCTTTGAAACTATGAGTCATTGTGGATGCGATAATTATAAAAGTTACTTTTGTGCTCACTAACAATTGTAAACCATATTTGAAAGGCATCGAGTTGTTAGTCAATCCGACTATGTTGCTAGAGCTTATTTGCTGTTCTTGATAGAGTGCACTAATTTTTTTGCCTTTTCACCACCGGTATAGTCCGGTTCGGGGGTCAGTTCTAGCATTAAGTGAGTCCAAGGGTGTACTATTTTTGTAAACAAGAGTTTTACTCTTTTGTAATCATTATCTACCAATCTTTTGGAACTTATCAACTTATAATAGATGCAGTTGGGGTGCACCTTTGTTACTCACACTATAGAAGTATTTTAAATGAAAGTACATAATTTTAAACAAAAGTAAGTAATTTATAACTACATGAACACAATGATTTTGGTTTACAAAATCAATGCAACAAATGAATACCATATGTGAATCTGGTATAGTCCGGTTCGGGGGTCATTTCTAGCATCAAGTGACTCCAAGGGTCACTACTAGAAAATTCGCTTTTAGTGACCGAATTAGAGACCGAATTTAGTATTCTTTTTCATGAAATAAAATCAAAAGTTGTGATACCTAGGAATCGAACTTGTGACCTCCGCATATTTTAAGAAGAACTTACCACTACACCACTTCACATCTATTGTTATATTTTATATTTAAACATATATACATATAGTTTTAACAAATATATTATATGTTAAAACAATAAAAAATATGAAAATTTTATTAAAAATTGAAAATTGAAAGAGAATTAAAATCTTTAAAAAATGAAAAGGAAATAATAATATAATAAAGAGGATTAAAAATAAAAAAACAAAACAAAAAATATTAGTGACCGAAATTTCGGTCTCTAATTTATATATATAAATTAAATTGCATAAAAAAATATTTTTTGTGACCGATTTAGTGACCTCTTAAAATTTGCTCATGAATATCAAATTTTGGTGGCTAATTCGGTCACTACAGTGACTGAAATTTCGGTCACTAAATTTTGGTCTCTAAATCGGTGGCTGATGTATTTTAGTGACCGATTTAGTGACTTATTAAAATTGGCTCATGAATATCATATTTCGGTGGCTAATTCGGTCACTACAGTGACCAAAATTTTTTGGTCACTGAATCGGTCACTAAAAGCGAATTTTCTAGTAGTGGGTGTACTATTTTTGTAAACAAGAGTTTTACTCTTTTGTAAAGGAACATTATCTACCAATCTTTAGGAACTTATCAACTTACAATAGATGCAGATGGGGTGCAACTTTGTTACTCACACTATATAAGTATTTTAATTGAAAGTACATAATTTTAAACAAAAGTAAGTAATTTATAACTACATGAACACAATGATTTTGGTTTACAAAATCAATGCAACAAATGAATACCATATGTGAATCTGGTATAGTCCGGTTTGGGGGTCAGTTCTAGCATCAATTTACTCCAAGGGTGTACTATTTTTGTAAACAAGAGTTTTACTCTTTTGTAGAGGAACATTATCTACCAATCTTTAGGAACTTTTCAACTTACAATAGATGCAGTTGGGGTGCAACTTTGTTACTCACACTATATAAGTATTTTAAATGAAAGTACATAATTTTAAACAAAAGTAAGTAATTTATAACTACATGAACACAATGATTTTGGTTTACAAAATCAATGCAACAAATGAATACCATATGTGAATCTGGTATAGTCCGGTTCGGGGGTCAGTTCTAGCATCAAGTGACTCCAAGGGTGTACTATTTTTGTAAACAAGAGTTTTACTCTTTTGTAGAGGAGCATCATCTACCAATCTTTAGGAACTTATCAACTTACAATAGATGCAGTTGGGGTGCAACTTTGTTACTCACACTATATAAGTATTTTAAATGAAAGTACATAATTTTAAACAAAAGTAAGTAATTTATAACTACATGAACACAATGATTTTGGTTTACAAAATCAATGCAACAAATGAATACCATATGTGAATCTGAATTCGTCATAGGAAAGAAAGTCAACCTAGGAAACCCTAAAGTGGCAAGAATGACATTGTATCAATTTTATATCACATAACTCATATTTGATATGATCATCCATTTCTCTTGGGGTTGAGGTTGTTAGAACAAGATTTGTTCTGATCAATATTCTTAGTTTTGATGATAACATTATATATGAATTTTGTATAAGACAATATGGTACTCTAATCCTATGCATTTTCCATTTAAGGAAATATATATAGAGTATGCACAATTCAGCGCTAGAAGTACTGACTTGGAAGGTTCAAGATTGCAACATCAGAACATGCTCTCGCTAGACATTAGAAGATGGTCAAGCAGAATCAGAACATGGTCTATGAAGCATCAGAAGAACTTGATCAGAAGCAGAAGCACTGAAGTTCTTATGGTATCACGCTAAAGCACTTCAAATTCAGAAGACAAGAAGATGCTCTGCACCAAGCTGTTTGACTCTGATTATTCAAACGTTATATCTACAAATATAAGAATCAGAATCAAGTACAAGATGACAGGCTACGCTGACTGACAAAAGGAACGTTAGAAGCTATAAAAGGCAAAGTCAGTAAAAGCAGGAAAAGCAAGGCTCAAGGTAGTTGACAAAAGTGTGAAACATTAAATGCCAAGCTGTACGACACACGTAACACATTAAATGCTCCCAACGGTCATCTTCTCAAACGCCTATAAATATGGAAGTTCTGATCAGAAGCAAAACAACAATTCTGGCAAACATACTGAAACGCAGCTGAATCATATACTCGCAAACTTCATCTTCAACCTCACAAACTCTTGTAATATTTAGTGAGTGTTAAGCTTAGAACTTAAGAGAAATATCACAATTGTGATTATAGCTTTCTAAGAAGCATTTCAATACTCTTGTAAACATTTATTTTACATTGATTGTAAAAGGTTCCTAGAGTGATCAATGAGATCAGAATACTCTAGAAGACTTAGAGGTTATCTAAATGGTGTATTCCTAGAGTGATCAAGTTGTGATCAATATTCTCTAGAAGACTTAGAGGGTATCTAAGTGGAAAACCATTGTAATCAAGATTGATTAGTGGATTAAATCCTCAGTTGAGGTAAATCACTCTAAGGGGGTGAACTGGAGTAGTTTCGTTAATAACGAACCAGGATAAAAATCATTGTGCAAATTGTTTTTATCTTAAGAGTTTTTAAAGTCACACTTATTCAAACCACCC
Source organism: Vicia villosa (assembly GCF_029867415.1). Classification (NCBI taxonomy): domain Eukaryota; kingdom Viridiplantae; phylum Streptophyta; class Magnoliopsida; order Fabales; family Fabaceae; genus Vicia; species Vicia villosa. The sequence continues at coordinate 123,689 of NW_026705794.1, read as the reverse complement.
CTTTCTAAGTGTTTTTCTATCCTTCAGAGGTTCCAAACAAGATATCTTCAAAGATTCTCCCACTTCTTGTATGTGATCTCATAATAACTTATAATATAAACTTTGTCTTGCGCTTATCTAATTATTCAAGTTCATACATACTATGGACTGACCATCCTCACTATATCCATGTAATGTTGCAATGACTCTAAAACAACATTTTCCATATGAATCAACACTAACTATGTCATAATATGTTCAAGAAATGTGAACATGGATTGCTTCTAAGATGATTGCTTATATAATGATTGCTCATGTGATGATTGTTTCTAAGATGCTGGTTTCTATAATAATTGATATATTTGCTTACATGCCCTCTTTGATGATCTTTAAGAATAAGATTTTGGTCAACATGGTCATGATATGAAGAGTCACGATACACATCATGTTCCATTGATTTATCCTTTTCTTCACTCATCATTTGATTTTTCTTTTTGAAGTGGTGAGCACATTGAACTCATAGTGGGGTAAGCAATTTCACACGCCCTACTTTTTTATTATTTTCCCATACATCATCAAGTGACTTAAATCTTCTCTAGAATGCTTTAATTGCATTACTCATGTCTGCCTTTGATCCAACATCTATTTCTACCTCTTGTTAACTTTATATACTTAATTTCCTTCTATGGATATGAACTTAATCTATTGGTATTGAATTAATACCCAATGTATATCTTCTTAATTCACAAGCATAAGGAATAATGTATGATGTTCTAAGAGTACAACCAACATTTTGAATTCCGGTTTCAACAACATATCTCAAAATAGCTCTTGATATCGTTCCATGCAATTTCTCATAAAATGAACTGGCGTGTGTGTGCGCTTAACTTCATAAAAACTCTTATGAAAAGAAGCTCTAATGTTGCCCAATTGTCATTTCACGTTGTTATTCATACTCTTCAAACATTTTCGTAAGTCACCTATACTGTTCTCCAACATTTTCTTTAATATTCAATGAGCTGACTCAACCCTTAAATGGAAAAATAGCATCCCACAAACACAATTACAAAGAAATATAAAATTTAAATATTGTTAATGATACCTACTATTCCTTGTGTTGCCTAAATGTAACACTAGATTGATCCATGGTACAACAAATCTATTTCTACGAGGATTCAACTAAATTTCTTTCACGTGATCAATGAATAAGCTATAATCTACACATGTTTGCTCCAGTTGATGCAATCGTTGTTGATACTTCACCTCATCATGGACCATACGAGATTAATCCATAGTACATTTATTGCCTCTTGCATATAACTAACAACATGTTGGTTGCCTTTTGAACCAACAATTTTGTTTATGTGAAATTGACAAAGAAAATTAGTCGTCCTTAGAAACACAACTTTAATTGCTTTCATTAATGAAAGATCTTTATCAGTCAAAATCACATGTGGACATAAACATTCCTTATAAATTATTATTTCAACTTATCCAAAATCAAACAAATATTTTCCGTCTATTCAACTTCCATATAAGCAAATGCAGCAAAAAATGTCAACTTAGTTGACATCATAAAAACAAGTTGAAACAAAAGTTGTCTGTATTTGTTGTATTGTATATGATGTCTATAATCAAACACAATAGGAAAAATGTTCAACAACTTGGCTGAATTTGGGAGGACCCAAGAATTATATCTCACAACATTTGAGTAATCTCTTCTTCTACTCAAATACACACAATATGTACCCTTAATTAGCTTAAACAAATGTTGTATCTCCGTTTTAGAACGTCTGACCTCTTTTTGTTGCATACTCTTATGTTTATATATTTGCATGATTCGAGTGACATTTTTCTGGATTTTGCTCTTGTAACGACAGAAGTATGTGTTTGGGTGAAACAAGATGCTTTGTCAAATCAACAACATGTTTGTGTTCATCTGCACTTAAAAGTCCAACAAACGTATGGCCTTCAAATTTATCAAGCAAACTATGATTTTGAAGTTCACATTTTATATTGATCTTGTATATTTACCCATCTTTAATCAACGTTGACTTAATTTTAAAATCACAACCACATTATTTAGTAACAGTTTATGTTGCACTATTTGCTTCCTTGTACTTGCCACCACTATCACAACCCAATACTAATTTGTTAGTCCTCCATCTCTTTCCTATGGTAGTATCTAATCGTGTAATGAAAACATTCACTTTATGTATGATTCCAACCTCCTTATTTCCCTTTCTCATGTATAAAATTTATGTGTAGTTGAAAATACATCAATGATATCTACATATGATTGCTTTTTATTGCATAGAGGAAGGATCTCCATATATGTAAAATATATAAATAAATCACGACATGAGAGAAAGAATAGGAAGATTGAGGGCAAAAGTGCTGTCTGAGAAACCGACAACAAATGCTTTTCAATGTCTTTCTTCTCGATTGTCATTGTAAAGCGACAATGAGTAAGTGTAGCTAATTTATCTTTTGTTGGGGGGGGGGGGGGGGGTAGATGAAGTATTCCAAATGCTCATGTATCGATTGTGATCATGAAGTTCTATGTAATTCTTCGTATGCTTTAATATTTATGATTTATTTGTGATTAATGCTTGTTTTGGATTATCTACCTAAAACATATTTTCATGGCTTTTACTTGATACTCAGAAGGTATTTGTCATTACTAAATCCAAACTTTTCATCTACTAGATGCTAAAATCTAGAGATAGATTTAGGTTTTGTATCTGCATCAACTATCGAAGCTTAATGCTTTCATATTGGTTACTAGGTTGAGAGTCTGTCTATAAGGCAATACGATTGAATATACAAAACTCTTCAACCAACTTTTTTTTTTAATTTCGTTCACCGTCGCGAGGAAGGTATCTTTCAAAAAGCAATCCACCCTTACAAGTGTTTTAACCGAAAAAAGGGTAGAACAAGAGACCCGCTGGTCGGGGATACCTTCACGAGTAGATATGCAAAACAAAATAAGCAAGTAAATATGATAACATTAAAATAAAACCGAATACAACTCATGTAATTATCATGTATTAAACAAATACATATAAAATTTTTTTACGAAAAAAGAAAAAAAAAACAAAACAGTTTAAAAACAAAATAGAGGACTAATTTCTTCAACCATCCAAAATTAGAATTTAACCTAATATTTAAATAATCACTTCTCATCTATTTAATTTCTAAATTATTAAAATTACCATTATGTGTTTCCCTCTCTCCATTTTCCCTCTATCCAAACTATAAAAATATCCAATTTCTTCGCCGTCTCTTTTTCCACTATTTCTCTCTTTTCTAAACCTACATAAACAAACACTGTGTAACCCAATAGGGTTTAGCAACAAAGAGTTAAGAAATTGAAGCACAAAACGTAGAGCTCAGGCGAGCGTTGAATCCTCCGACGAACAACAATGGTGTTTTCCGACGAAGAGATAACGCATCTACACAGAATCTACAAAACCGTTTTACAAATGTTACGAGACAGAAACTACGTTGTTCCAGAGACAGAACTCGACATGACGAGACAAGAATTCAAATCGAATTTCGGCGATCACATGAAGAGAGAAGATCTGTTTATTAGCAAAAGCCACAAAAACAATCCTTCTGAGAAAATCTATGTGTTCTTTGTTAATGATGCCAAAATCGGTGTTAAGACTGTTAGATGTATCATTCAAAGGATGTTTCAAGAGAATGTTTCTAGAGGTATTTTGGTTTGTCAGACTCCGCTTTCGCATTATGGAAGAGCTGCTGTTACTGAAATGGGGTCGAAATGTCGCCTTGAAGTCTTTCTGGTAATTGTTTCTGTGTTTATTTTATAAACCCTAAATTGTTATGTTGCTTGATATATAGTTTTTATAACAAGGTATTTGAAAAGGGCGATGGATTTAGGATTTAGGGTTTAGTGACATAATCGATTGGTGAGTATGCGTATCAAGCATGTACTTTTTCGGTAATCAGGCTTAGTTAATATGTTAAGTTGATTTGATAATGATTAGGTTAATCAGATAATCATAAGGGGATGAGATTATCCATCAGAGGGGTTTGTTAATCTATTGGAAGTATTTGACTTTTATTTTAATTTTTTTAAAAGTAATATAATTGAGTGGTTGTGATGCATTGATAGTGTAAAAGAATTTACACTGACAGTGCATAACAATTAAACTCTTTGAAAAATGTGATAATTGATCAAGTTAATTAGATAATTGATTAGGTTAATCAGCTAGTCGATAAGGAGATAGATAATTTATTAGAGAGTATAAGTTTCAAGCATATACTTAATCAATAATTGAACTTAGGCTCTGTTTGACAAAAATAGCGGATATGAATAATCTAGCTTATAGCTTATAAGTTTGTTGATGGCTTTATAGCGAATAAGCTAACTCATTGATATATAGATGTTGGAAGAAGGTACTTGAATATGGTGATGATTGATTATGTTAATTAGATGATTGATTAGGTTAATGAGGGAATCAATTAGGGATGCGATAATCAATTAGAGAGTATCCGTTATGTACTTTTTCAGTAATTAGACTTAGTTAATATGTTAAGTTGATTAGATAGATAATTGATTAGGTTGATTAGATAATCGTAAGGAGATGAGATTACCTATCAGAGAGGTTCTCAAAAAGGGTGATAATTGATGAAGTTAATTAGATAATTGATTAGGTTAATCAGCTAGCTGATTAAGAGATGAGATAGTTAATTAGAGAGTGTCAGTATCAAGCATATACTTGATCTGTTATCAGACTTTGGTTTTGTTCCGCTAGGGAATAAGCTAGCTTATAGCTAATAGTTTATAAGCTAGTTGATGACCTATAGCGAATAAGCTAACTAATTGAATATATAGTGTATGGTAAAGTTAGCGGTTGAACTAACTTATCAATGAAAAATGACTTAATATATGTTTGATTAATATTTAATTTTTTCCAATTATGATAACAAGAGTAAAATTGAGAGAAAAAATGATAAGCTATAAGCTACTTGGATTAGCTTACAGAGTCAGTAGAACTAAGCTATAAGCTCATGTAGAAATGTTTGTTCCAAAACAAGACTTTTTTTAAACATATGAGCTTACAAGCCATAACCTATAAGCTCAAAATATGACTTTGCCAAACAGAGTCTTAGCTAATATGTTAAGTTATCTAGATAATTTGATTAGATTAATTAAATAATCAGTTAAACTAACCCTAAACCCTAGAGAGGTAGTTAATAGATTCTGCAGTAATCAGATTTGGTTAATCAGTTAAGTTAAGGATTAATGGATTAAATCACCGTGATGTAGATCACCCGTTTGGTCATTGGAGTTATAAGTGTCAAACAATTTAGTCTTTTAAATTTACGAATTGATATTGTAAGTATTGAGCAATTTAGTCTTTTGAATTTACGTGTTGATATTGGCATCAGGAGAATATAGGAGTCTCACGTTTGTTGAGGTAATTGTCTGTGGTGCAGGAAGATGAACTTCTCGTTAACATCACGATGCACTATCTCGTACCGCCACATCAGGTGCTTACCGATGCTGAGAAGAAAGCTTTGCTCAATAAATACACTGTCAAAGAAACACAGGTTAGTGTTTTGTACTTTTTTGTTTTTAATAATTTTTGTATATATCTGATATTTGTATAGACGGGAACTTATAATGTATTGGTCTTGTATGCTTATATTTGTCTGGTTTTCTGCAATTATAGTATTCAACTACAAATTTCTGTCATGGTTCAATATGTCTAATATTTACCGTTTGCTTTTCAGCTACCTAGAATCCTGATGACGGATCCTATTGCGAAATATTATGGACTAAGGCGTGGACAAGTTGTCAGGATTATCCGGCCAAGTGAAACTGCGGGCAGATATGTTACATACCGATATGTTGTATAAGGATTTTCTTGAGTTCTTATGCTCCACTATTTTTGCAATATGGTATACTTACTAAAGTTTCTGCAAAGCATGCACAGTGCTTATATAACCTTTATTTTTGTCATTCTGATGGTTCGTAATGTTAGTTATTTTTACTGAAAACCTTGATATTACAGCGTAAATTGACTCACTTTTTTCTATTGTCTTGGTGTGCATGATTTTATTGCATTTTTTTATATTTGTAGTTTGTACTTTGTATTGGCTTCTGGTTGTCATAGACTCCACAAAGGTTTTGAGAAGTTGTTGAAAGTAGATTTTCTTTAGCAAAAAAATTAGATTTCATTGTGCTTTTATTTTTGAATACACAACATCAGAGAGAATTCGAAACACATTGTTTCTTTTTCCCTCTAAAAATGTCCCTTGCTTACACTTCAAGAAACCCATTAAAGCTACTAAATTACAATAAAGAGATGAATTTGACAAGAACATCAAATGCATTAGTCAATGCGGAACCTCCTCCAGCTAAATCAGACAATGCTCTAATGGCAATGAAAGGTATTTTATGTTGAAAGCAAACTAAGGCAACAGCAGCACTTTCCATGTCAGTTGGAGTAGCTTCAAATTTGGAGTTCAAATGATTTCTATAAGCTTTGTTGTCAACAAACACATTGGCACTTACTCCTTTCTTTACTCTCACACAAAAGCCTTCCTTGGCAAGCAAGTTTTTTTAACACAACTATTCAATTCAACATTCTGCAGAAAATAAGTGAAAAATTAACCTCAAATAACTATATTTTCATTCGTATAAAGACCCAGACGGCCACGTCATTATACTTAGACGGTCACGTCTAAACTGTCAAATATCGATCAAATGGTTTAGACTGAAATACGGTCACACTGCACATCATAAATATTTATAATCAGATGGTGGAATGGTTGTACTCACCTTGAGCTTTCTTGCAATTTCAAAGTAAGTTTTGTTCACTGGAACCCAAAAAGCACGCTGCTTTACTTCAGGAGTTCCATCCACAGGAAAAATTTGCTCTGGTTAATACCAGACCTATTTCAAAAGATTTTCCACTGATTTGGAATGTTTTGTATAGTTATTGTAATCGGAAAACTTTACATAACCAAATTCTCAGCTAAAATCTCCACTGTCTTCACCAAACCTCTGCTCAATTACATTAAAAAGTTAGATCGACTTATTTTATTTAGCATGCTGCAAAAACAGTTATTAATACATCTATTTTAAACTTGAAGTAGAAACATTTATTAATCAAAGTCGCCCTAATATTATTTTACAACAACATTCGAACTCGGGACTATGAGAGGAGCACACTCATAGTCCCGTCATAGTCCCGAGTTCTATGTTGTAGATGAAATCGAAAATATGTGCCTATGGTTTATCTGCTGTGAAAAAAGTTTAGTTTTAAGTTCTATAAAAAGAGATTTTCGTTTAACAATAAAGGGACATTAAACAAGAAGAGAATATAAGATGTGATAACTTATTTAGGAACAGAATTGGATGCCATCTATCTTTTAAAAAAATATAAAAGCACAGAATTAGATCCAATCTTATCATAATTAAATATTCTTGCCATAAAAATAACACTTACAAATCATCTATATATTTTCCTTTCAAACATAATAGTGCAAACCAGAGAGTAGTAGATTTAGCAGATACATAGTCCTAGTCATGGGAAATGAATATAGCATTCCCCTTAACAAGTACTTAATAGTTGGAAATAGTGTTACACAGATTCTTAAGAGGATAGACAGTTACTCCGGAGACGACAAGTTGGAGAAATTTGTGTTGGAATATTTTGCAGGTAATACATCCTGTGCTCAACTTGTTTTGGAAACAACGCATAACAAAGACGGTGCCACCAAGCTCGCGCGATTCGAAATCAACCCACCCGGGCCAGTTAAATTTTCTATTGAAAGAGCCGAAAACAATCTCCTTAAACCAGTTAATACCGATGACTTCGGTAAAACTGGCATATTCAGTTTTGTTAACGAGAGTAGGGATCATCGGGGAGAGTTAACGAAAACCAGTGTCGCGTGTAACGGGAGTGAAGACGAGGGTAGTCTTGTTGTGGTAGAGGAGAAGAGAAAGAGTGGAGATGAAAAACCTTATGTAGTTACCGTGGCACATTACTATGGTATTAGTAGTCATTTCTTTTGGGGTTTAAAATCGTATGAAGCTGGGCTTTCGATGACCGTGAATGTTTCCGTGCTTAATAATGAATTGTTTTTGGTTCGGAGCCCTCGTCATAATGTCTCTCCTGGAGCACTTCTTTCGATGTTTCGACAAGTCTGTAGAACGAAGAGTTGGAAGTGGAATACATGCCCTTATAGTCATGCTGAAAATTGTAGGAAGCAATTCGTTCGAATCAACAGACATCTGTTTAAGGCCAACTCTGAGACAGAGACAGACACTGAGGATGAAGAAGGAAGCTATGTTCAATTAACTAAGCAAATTGGAAGTAATGTTCTTGCTAATCAAGGTGCGATTAGAGGCACAAATAACGGTAATATGGTTGTGAAGAATCTTTATCTTAGAGGACGTAAGTAACTCCAGAACATCAAAAAACAAAGTTCAGAAGACAATAATTTGATATGTTAATATTTGCCGAGGATGTCCCATATTTAGCCTATTGTTTTGTAATAATCTATTAACATACTTTACTTTAAGTCATCCATATATAATATTTTGTCATTTTGAATCTGTGTAAAATAGTACCACAAATTATATAAAACTAGATAATCAACCGAGCTTTGTTAACACCTCCACTATTATTCACAACAAAAACAATAGAGAGCAGGGAGACCCAAACCTGCAGGGTCCACCCGTACTCGAATCGAGTCAATGACTGAAAATTCGAGTTGACTGAGTTCGGATGCCACTTAATATTTCGGGTGCGGATTTGAGTAGTATAAAACCTGTGTCTGAAACTCAAAATCATACCCGCTTAAACATTAAATTACATAATTGATGGAAAATTATAATGTTGCTGTTGGAAAATTGTACGAAAATTAATGGAAAATTTCAATGTTACTGTTGTATTTTATGTGTTTTGCTCCGGATTTGGGTTTGGGTGAAAAATCTGAACGCAAAGGGTGTGGGCGTGAGTGTTATTTTGTCACCCGAATAACCATTAGGTTCGAGTGATGATTTCGGACGCGGGTTTGGATAGTGTGAAATCCGCACCCGACCCTAACCGTTGTCATCTCTAAACAACAATATAGCTTATGCACGAGAATTTAACCTACCAACCCCACACTTATACATGACATCCTCCAATAGGGGTGTTCATGGGTGCAGATCGATCCACGAACCCGCTAACCCAAACCAACTCATAAATTACCCGAATCCGTTCATTTACGGATATACCCAATCTAACCAGTAATAACCCATAAAGTTTTGGTTCGGATATCGGGTTTGAGTTTTGCAACTTGTTGACCAAACCCATTGATGTTACATTAGTAATTTCTTATTTTTTATTTTTATTTTAAATAAAAAATAAAATTATTATCTAATTACTAACCATAATTTTTCTAAAAAAGCCTTATTCTCCATCAATAATACTACTAAATCAATGAGTTTATGTAATTCTAGGATTAAATGTTGTTTCTTATTTTCTTTTGTATCATTTCCAACTTACGTATTTTATAAAAATAATGTGTCTTATGGAATTTTATACTATTATCTAGTGTTATGTCATGTTGATGAATATTATTAGATATTATATGATGTGCTTCACCCGTTTTGTGTGTTAGAAATGAGTATAAATGTATTGAATTGTGTTACAATATTTTTAAAATGAAAAAATTTTAAATTTTTAAATTTGAAACACAACCCCATAAATGAACGGATCGGTTCGAGTTGGTTTTGATAATGAAATTGCGGGTTGGAGGACGAACTCAACCCATTGAAGTTTGAACGGGCTGTATAACGACCAGGTATAATTTGGAGGGTGACATGTTAATTTCTCCTGAAGCAACTCATAAAGAAGAGTCCACACAATCGCAACAGTCTAGCCCAAAGAAGATGGAAGACCTGCACGCATAAGGACAAGGCCCAAGTACCTTAGCAACTATTGTTAGTTTCATGATTTTTGTAATTGACATAGTTTTGCTAAAACATAATTCTTAACTGATGTTGAGCAAGATGTTGAAACATCTTATTCTGTTATCATAATATGTTCAACTGTTATGTGTTTTGACAGATGTTCCACCAGATGTTGCAACATACTACACAAGAACATCCTGACAGTTCAGACTGGTTTATTAAACCTTTAAAGATTTGATTGAAAAATATGAGAATATGGAATATTCAGATAAACATTACAGGCGCAGACATTCAAGGGATGATTAGGACAAATGCAAATTAGTCTCTGTTTTTAGAAAAATAATCTTTGAGATTTCTTTTGGAAAACTAAGATTTGATTTGATTTTATCTGTTCCTAGTTTGTGAAAAGATCTTGCATTTGTTTTCAAAAAAGAGAAGATTGAATTCAGTTTAAAGTCCAAGTCCATTTTGCAAGTATATATAAAAAGGAACTTGCAAAACCTAGTTTGCCAAACATTGAAGAAAAACCGTGGGTGCAATAAGGATTGTTGTTTTGGGAGTCTCTCAAGTTCTTCGTGGGTTCTTTCTTTTGTATCACTCATGTATCTTCCGATAGATTGAGGTGGACGTGTGTTCTTTGTCTTGAAGCTTTTAAACAAGAGGGTTGAATGGTGTTCTTCATCAAGAGTTTTTATTGAAAAATGTAACCTTTTTATTTGGGTTCCCTTGGTCACAGAGTGTGTACGGTGATTGAAAATGAGATGGAGATTTCTCAGATTTAGATGTTGACTTCTAGACAGAAATAGTGCTGGATAGTTAGACCAGATACAGATCTGTTTCTCGGTCTAACCAATAGAATTGGCCAGTCTAGTCCGGTCTAGCTTTAATAACCATGCTACAAAATTAGATTATTTCTTTGCTATTTCTTGTTTCAGGCAGTATTGTTATAGTGTTTGTAGCAGAGTTTGGTACAATGTAGTATTTTCCATACATAAATTCCAAAAGAAAGTATTAAGAAGATAAATGAAGATAAGCAACAATCTGAATCCTTCAATTAAATTCGAAGATATCCAAAAATGTTTAAGATAGAAAACTTATAAGTCTTCCCAACAATATTTGATGGCAGAACTGTAAAATTATCATAACAATATAATTGAAATAAACAAACATTTGAACTTTGTACTTTGATGTTGTCGAGTTACTTTCGTCCTCTAAGATAAAGATTCTTCACAACCATATTACCGTTATTTTTGCCTCTAATCGCACCTTGATTAGCAACAACATTACTTCCAATTTGCTTAGTTAATTGAACATAGCTTCCTTCTCCATCCTCACTCTCTGTCTCAGTGTTGGTCTTAAACAGATGTCTGTTCATTCGCTTGAATTCCTTCCTACGTTCTTCCGCAGCATGACTATAAGGGCAAGTATCCCACTTCCATGTCCTTGATCTACACACTTGTTGAAACATAGGAAGAAGTACCCTAGGAGAATGATTATGACATTGCCTAGAAACATAATTAAGTTCATCATTAACCACTCTAACATTTACGGTTATCGAAAGCCCAGCATCATATGTTACTAAACCAAACAAAGTATAACTACTAATAGCATAGTAATGTGCAAGAGTCACCACATAAGGCTTTTCAGCTCCACTCTTTCTCTTCTGCTCTACCACAAGAAGACTACCCTCGTCTTCGCTCCCACGGTAGGCCACGTTTGTTTTCGTAACGTCTCCCGAACGGTCCTTAGTCTCGTTAACAAAATTGAAAATACCATCTTTTTCAAACTCGTTCGTATTAATTGGTTTGAGAAGATTGTTTTCGGCTCTTTCGATGAATATTGTGATCGAGCCAGGATCACTGAATTTGAATCGTACGAGCTCGCAGGCACCGTCTTTGTCATGTGTTGTTTCGGAGAGTTGAAAGACAGAGGGTGTAATTCCTACGGTGTATATCAACACAAATTTCTCCAATGTCTTGTCTTCCAAGAAACTCATTAAAGCTTACACTTCAAAATGTCTCCCTCTAAAAATGTCTCTAGCTTACACTTCAAGAAACTCATTAAAGCTACTAAATTACAATAAAGAGATGAATTTGACAAGAACATCAAATGCATTTTGAGAGGCTAATGATAAAAATATAGATGCTTCATTAGTCAATGCAGAACCTCCTCCTGCTAAATCAGACAATGCTCTAATGGCAATGAAAGGTATTTTTTGTTGGAAACAAACTAAAGCAACAGCAGCACTTTCCATGTCAGTTGGAGTAGCATCTAATTTGGACTTCAAATGATTTCTATAAGCTTTATTGTCAACAAACACATTGGCACTTACCCCTTTCTTTACTCTCACCACAATTGGCTTTCTTGGCAAGCAAGTTTTGTTAACACAACTAATCAATTCAACATTCTACAGAGAATAAGTGAAAAATTAGCCTCAAATTCTTCGGCTTCATTGCGCAACAAAAAATTCATAATGACATGGTGGATTGAGTTGAACTGACCTTGAGTTTTGTTGCGATTTCAAAGTAATTTTTATCAACTGGAACCCAAAAAGCATGTTGCTTTACTTCAAGAGCTCCGTCCACAGGAAAAATTTGCTCCGGTAGATACCAAACCTTGTTCAAAATATTTTCCACTGATTTGGAATGTTTTGTATAGTTATTGTAATCGGAAAACTTTAGATGGCCAAATTCTCTGTTGAAATCTCCACTGTCTTCACCAAACCTCTGCTCAATATATTAAGTACGGCGACACTGTCACTAACACGTTGACATAGATAATAACTTAAAAATAAATAAATTAGTATTGACAGATGACAGACACCAGACAAGTTTTTGTTCAGAAGTGTCGGTGCTATAGAGTTTGTGAGACTATTTAAAAATCTCTACATAATAGAAGTAAATTTTGTATGCACCTGCCAATGCCAAAGTCCTGTGTGAGCCCAATATTGTGGAATAGTCACATCTCCAACTTGGAATTTAGAATTTACATTACCAGCAATTCCATAATGAAGAACTCCTTCAACATTAAACAAAGTAAGCAACAATTGGGTAGCAAGACCTGCATTTAGCTACAAAATAGAAAACAAAAGACTAATAAAAATAATTTAAACATAACCATAAGTTTAAGTATAAAAGACACATAACAACACATTAGAAACTAAACTTACCATACCCTCTCCACTCATAACAACAATAACCTTCTTCTTTTCCAATTCACCAATGCGAAAATGTCTTCCTTCATTATCAAGTTAACCGAAATCAAAACGATTTATAGTGTTCTATCAAAAATCAATATATTGAGTAACATATTGTAAAAATTACCAGCAAAGTCAAAGTAAAGAAACTTGTTATGAGGCACAAAACTGGATGATTGAAGAAGAGGCTTCAACTCATAGGCATTTGGCACAACTATACCAATATATGGTCCTTGGCTATTGATATTACTGATTTCTTTCAAAGAAATTTGAGAAATTTCACTATAGGCCTCGATGCTATTTCCCAATAATACAAGCACGAGAACACTTAGAAACTTCATCTTCTTTCAATGGCTATATCTTTTATGTATTCCAAACATGATAATATATATATAAATACAAACAAGAAATGAACAAATAATGAAAAAAACAAAAGAGAATTAATTTGGATTTGTTTTCATGTGAGGAGCCAGTCAATCATATTATCTTATTTCTTATCCATATGGTCAATGTTTGCATTAATTTATTTATTTATAAGTAGAGGCAGCAGCCTATAATTTGGGCCCCAAGCCACATGTTAAGAGGGCCTAGCAAATATAAGGGAATTTTACTTGCCATCCCCCAAATTATATCTATCATCTTTATTTTTTATTATTTTAGAAATTTCCTCGGTGAAGGGGGAACAATTTTTCCAAATGAAATTTTTCGCTAATTCAGACGAAATTTATGGTACGTTAAAATTTCCGGTATTGGTAAATTTTTATCGAAAGTTTCAAATTTACCACTGAGTACCGAAAATTTAGAAGTATACTGAAATTTTCGATAGTGTACTCTTTTAGAAATTTTCAACGATCAGGATTTTGCCGATATATTTAGAGGATTCTGATTGCACCGACAAATTTGTGTAGTCTAGAATGAATCGCCATTTGTATAAATAGGGGCATATGTTATAGAAAATACATCTCAAAAAATGTTTCTTCCTCATTTTCTAATTAAGGCAAAAGTGTATTTCAACGGAAACAATCCTCGAGTTGAATTCAAACTTCCAGATGGCGCCACATCTCTCGCCAATTTGACAGACAAGTTGAATGAATTACTGCCTAATACTGATAATAGAAGGGTGAGGAATACCGAGTTTCATGAAGATTTGATTGATAGTAATGGAAGGGTGAAATACGACTTGATTGAGTTGAAGACCGACGAAGATGTCAAGGTTATTTGGAAATAATTTCTCCATAGGATCACTAAAGGTCCGATTGAGTTGGATGCGTAGATAACAAGATCACTCGACGACATAATGAAGATGTTTAAATCAGGAAAATATTTTTGTCTTGCTGATTAAAAGGTATTATATTTCAAAATTAATTTCTAAGTCTTGAACTTAGGGGGAGCCTCTGAATAAGAAGAGATAATTTTTTAGAGTATAAAACTCAGGGGGAGCTTTCTAAGTTCACTCTGATTTGTTTATGTGATCAAACCAAGTAAAAATTGTTCATCAAAATACATGATTTTGTCATCATAAAAAATGAGAAGATTGTAAGAACAAAATTTGGTTCTGCATCTGGCCTTTAGTTTTGATGATAACAATATGTGATATCTTAGAGAACAATTTTGTACACTAATAATTTTTGTGTAGTGTGTAGCTTTTGCTTACAAGTTCTGACTCTGATAGTATGATGTGCGACGTCATTAGTTTTTTGAATCAACACGCTCTGACCATAAAGAGATATAACGTGTGCTTTACAAAGACAAATCAAGTTCTAGAACACTTTTGTCTATGCTTCTGATGGAACGCTCAACAAATAGCTTAGCATTGTGACTCTTATAAGAGTCACAATTTTATCACTTCTTGTGTATCAAATTTTTGTATAGTTGATAATGCATCAATGCTATCTACACATATATGATTTTTATCACATATATGTGAAGAGATCTCCATATATGTGAAACATAAATAAAAGTTTTAAAAAATGCATATTGAATTACTTATCGATAAGTTATTCGTTGAACAAACATGCAAATAACAGAAAAAATTATAATCAAGTTATCCGCTAAAGATTATAATACTAGATAACTATAATGTGAGTTATCTGATGAATAAAATCTTCATACTGAAATACTTGTAAGCAAGTTATTTACCATAGTTCTCCGTCTCCAATTTCATAAAAGTTAATCGGAATGGTAAAAATTAAGGCTTTGTTTGGATTGATGGAACCGGATGGAGCGGAGCGGAATGAGACGGAATAAAATGATATTCCATTGTTTGGGTAATTTAAAAACGGATGGAACAGGGCGGAATGGAGTGGTATGGATTCCATTCTATTCCATCACTTACCACCATTTTTCTTCCCCTCCGATTCGGGCGGAATGAACAACTTACCTTGTTCCGTTCTAAAATTTCCAAACAATGAAATGGTATCTTTGTTCCGCTCCGCTCCACTCCGCTCCGTTCCATTCCGCTCCGTTGATTTTATGATATCCAAACATAGCCTAAATAATAAATTATTTAATATGTGAAACATGAAATTGATAAAATTTGAAATATTTTAAAAATCATAGAGGTGAGAGAATACCAATAGGCGAATGAGATACAATTTTCTTTTCTGAGAAAGCAGCCCATTGGATATGTGTCCAATTAAGACTGTAGCCCAATAAAATATATGGGCTGTAAAACCTATCTGGGCTTATCATAACTCAATATAAAACCATGATTCATTGTCATCGTTTTTTTTCTTCTTTTCATTTTATGTTATTTTTAATTTATTTCCAATTTTTATCCTTCATATTTAAATATTCAATTATTACTCCCTCCGTCTCATAATAAGTGTCTTATTTGAGCTTTTTACGGTTCTTAAGAAAATGATTAGATGTATTGATTTTAATGATAAAAGTAATATCATATACTAAAGTACCCTTATTTATTATAGATAGTCGAGTTGTTGAAAAACGAGAAAGTTAATATATATAGGAGTATAGTAGTGGAAAAAAATAATAAATGTTGCATTGATATTGTAAAAAAACATTTATTTTGAGACAAATAAAAAGTGAAAATGAGACACTTATTATGAGACGGAAAGAGTATATGATATGTATTGCTGGTTCAATGATCAAAAGACAACAAGAAAGAAACATCACATCAAGGGAAGATACAATATTGCAAAGAAAAGAAACTGTAATGAATGAACAAAAAGCATGTCACATCTTAGACTAGTAGCATATCAAAATGAATAATAAGTGGGTCTTTGAAGTGACAATGGATTGTTTGGGATGTTTTTGGGTCTAATTTCTCATCTGCAATATTTTGCTTACGTTTGCCATACATGTGCCGGTGCCGATCATTATATATTTTTTAGAAATACATGTTTTATAACTTTTTTTATATCATTTGTTACTTTTTAATATATATATATATATATATATATATATATATATATATATATATATATATATATATATATATAATATCCTAGTATATCTTATGCACCATACAATTGTCTAAAATGTTTCTTGCTTTCTTAGATATATCTCAGGAAATATCCTTTTTGTTTAAAGTTGTTTTGTTCCGTAGATGCACCTACGAAAGAATTCTTAAGTTGTATTTACAGAAGTATCTGATGTTATATTCACGCAAACTCTTTGTTTTCTTTTTTCTTTTATTATTTCCTCCACTAGTTTATCATATCCTCCATGGGATAATCTATGAGGACAATAATTTTTTCCATATTCTCCTTTCCTTTTTGACTATTAGCTAGGAACTTAGGAGTGTTGTGAGACTTGACAAAGCTCTCCAAATAACTTTATCAATAAAATTGTAAGTCACGTATGACGTTAAGTTAGAACTCTTTGAATTTGTAATATAATTTGTTGTGAGTTGTGTCTTACAACCCTTCCAACACTCACCAGCATATAATATTCATTTCTTTGCCAGCTTTTTATCATTTGAAAAAATAAAAACTTTCGAAATTTACATAAAAAAGTTGGTATTAGTCTTAAATAAATAATATACTTGTAAAAAAAAATCATGAATGTTAAAATAAATACCCTAAGATATTTCCATATACTTGCTTTCAAGTCACAATCAACCTTCCCCTAATCATCTAATAAAATTCTCACTTTTCTTCTACCAAGAAATTCTACGAAACTCTTAAAAATCCTAAAATTTTCCCCATAACACTTACCACTTTGAAAACAAAAATCGACTGACAATCTAACGTCGGTGTTGCGGTCTTTTGTCAACCTCTTCATTAATTTTTAATCTTAGTAGGTGTGGTTGTAGGAGAGGTAGTGGTTGCAGGAGAGGTAATGGTTGTAGGAAAGGTGGTCGTTAAATCATCCATATCTATTTAAACAACAACAATGACAATAAACATTTTACTTCACACAATATCAATACTCCTAAGAGCACTTCATAAGTATAACATCATAATCATTTTACTTAACACAATATTAATAAATAAACTTAAAAATTGTATCAACAAAGACGCCTAATGTGAGATTTTTGTTACATATTATATATATATATATATATATATATATATATATATATATATATATATATATATATATATATATATATATATATATATATATATATATATATATTACTTAAGACATTCCTAACAACACTTCATTAGAATAATATCATAAAAATTTTACTTGACAAAACATATGAAAAAACATCAACACAAAAAAGGCAACACCTATTTTTATTTTTATCAACATAATTAGAATAACATAATCTATAAGTGATGAGCAATACATACAAAAAAATTAACATTTATAAGTTACGTGCATGGCTAAAATGAGTGAGTTATGTACCGAACCTGCGATGAATAAGATAAACAATGGTGGAGGAACCTTAGGTGATGCTTGAATGTCTTTCTTTTGTTTCAAGCTATATTTGAGCTTTTATAGTGTTATGATGTTCGAAGGGAGGAAACGTAGTGTGTTGGAAGGGATGAAGTTTAAAAATGATTATAGAATATGGGTTTAGATGGAAAAAATGAAGATGAAAATCACCTAGGTATATTTTCATAAAAAAAATCATTCGGTTTTGCAAAGAGAATGAAGATGAATTGAGTGTTTAAAAGTAAATGAATAGTTAGAGTCTAGTTCTTAGAAATATATGCGAAAGATATTTCCTCTCGGTTGAACCATTCAACCGAGAAAATAGATACATTTAAAAAAAGAAGATAAAAACATCTTTTTAAATAGATAACTGATATTTCCCATCGGTTGGACAATCCAACCAAAGGAATAGATACATTTAAAATTTTAAAAAAGGAAAGACGCTATTTAAAAAAATAGATAAATTTAAAATAAAAGAAAAGAGAAAAGTGTCTTGTGAACGTAAAATAGATAGTGTAAAAAATAAAAGTAAAAACTACAAGAATTGAGAATAGATGATATATTTTTTTTATATAAATTTAAATTGAGGAGCCTAGTGAAAGTGATTGTACCTATGTTGGTTATTTCACATAGGTAAAGTTTTGATAGAAAATGTAATATTTATAGCAATGAGAACAAAAACAAAAACACAATCAATATAATCGTTAATTAGACATTAAATCTCAACAACAACAACATTAAATATTTTACCTGACACAACAACATTAAATAGTTTACTTGACACAACAACAATAACATCTAACATTGCTAAGTTAAATTCACGTTTTCCTTGCCTCGTTCGAATTTGAGAAGATATGATGGAGTTCTTAATCTCGTTAATAGAAGAAATGATGTTTTGAATTTTATATATGAAAGAAATGTTGTTTTTGAGTTTGGCTTATTGGGGAAATAGAACTTTATTAATGGAAGATAGGTTTGGAGGAAAAAATGAAGTTCGTCACGGAAGATCTCATTATTTATGCAAAACTGAATGAACATAAAGCGTTATATATTTTGGCACAACAAAATTGGGCGACTTTTTCCCACGGTTAGAATTCCAACTCTGAAGAAAAATAATTTATTTTTATTTGAATATTTTTTTAAAAAATGGCACCACACAAAATTTTTAGTGTTGGAGTCGAACCCATGATCGATGCATTTTTTCTCCCCGGTTGAAATTCCAAACATTGAATTCAAAACAAAATTGTTGGTACTAGAATTAGAAGCACGTCCCTGAGAAACATTTTCTTACATTTGTAAAAGATGATTGATGGTAAAAATAATTTAATTTTAATTTAAAAATAAAAACAAAAGCAACACGCCACTTTTATAATGAATAAAACACAAAATTATCCCTTAGAAACTTTTTCCTAAAGTTGGTAACATTGATCAATAGAAAAGTGAAATTACTCCCTTAGTCCCCCAATGAGTGATCATCTATTTGGAATAAAATAGTATTTCAAAATAAATTATATATTTCATTTTTCAATATATTTTTTTGCAATTCTACCATCTAATTAATAATTTTTTATCATTCATAATACATGTAAGCGGTACTATAATAAAAACATTATCATCTCTTTTATTTATATATATATTTTTAAGATACGTGAAATGATCAACTAGATATTTCAAGTAAAACAGAAAGAAATGTGGCTAATGAAATGATTTTATTTTAGTGAATTAATTGGCCCAAGTAAAAATTGGTTAAAAATGTACAATTTATTGTAATATATTTTGGTTTCTATCGTTTTTTATTCTCTCATATTAAATTTCTTGTTATATTTGAACTCTAAATAATTATTTGTAAGTGTTTTTAATTACTCATCCCATTTTTCTCAATTGCTATAAAAGAAGTAGCATTGAAATGATTAATACAAATACTGCATTTACATAATGAAATAGACATCATTGATAATACCATCATCTTAAATATAAAATTGCTAATAAAAGTAAATAAAATCTTGATTACACATGAATCAATCAAGAAGTCTTAATAAGGGCTTTCAAACATCATCATGGCTAGCTAGCACACATTTTATTCAGGAATTATATATGAAGTATAGCATCATGAGCAATCAGCCTTAATTTTTTTTGAGCAGATTGACTGCTCATGATGTTATATCAATTTCCATGAATTAAATTACCTATAGTCATGCTAGCATATATTAATTAATATCTATATGCTGCCCCAATAATTCAAATTTTGGTTTCTAACGAAAGGCTCCTCCTAGGGCAGGTGCCCAATAATCAGCTCCATTGTCATTCCCAACTTGAAGTGTGCATGACACTGGAACAAGACACAGCCCTCTACTTTTTAGGTCCTTCTTTGATTCTTCTTGAGAAACCTAATTAGTTAATATCAACATTATTATAATTAACACATAAAAATTGAAACAAAAATATATTTTTGTTATCACTATTATGAAAACTTTAATTACTGATAAATTTTAGAAATGAAGACAACATTTTGGATAATTAATTTTAATGTCTCAAAGTGAAACTTGGGATTAAATGATTTTATTTATTTCTAATTATTTTTTATAAGTTGTTAATAATTTTTTTTAAGTAGTTATAATTAATACTCCTTTATGTCACATATTAAAAAAAGACTATAAATTAAAAAAAAAAATTAATTTGACTTAGTTAATTTTGTTCATTATTTGTGTATTCATAACTAACATAATATATAAGATATTGATTTAAGAGTAATGCATAATACTATGAGAAGGTGTGATTAATTATAAAAGAATAGAAAGATAATTTTATTGAATATTTTTTGGAGAACATTTTCAATTACCTCTTCAGCTGCTTTCCTCTTCAAGCTATTTTCATGTAGCAGCTGCAATCATAAAAGAAAAATAATTAATTAATTAATTTGCATTCAACTTTACAATTAATTTCCAATTACTTAGTAGTAGAGCAAACCCCTTATATATTTGAATAATAATAAATCTCATAAAGCTGGTGACATTTCTCTTGTTATATAATTTTTTTCTGAATGTGATAACAGAATTAAATATTAATGAATAATAAGATCTTAAAAATGCAAAATCTCCAAGCCCTTTAAGGGGATTAATTAATGGATCCAATTAATTAAAAAATAAATCATACCTGACCAGGGTCTTCAGGGAATAAACAATTCTTATCTCCTTGAACCTAAGATTAAATAATTACAATCATCACTCAATTAGTACTCCATAAATATCAATCAATTAATCAGTATATTTTTGCACATGCAAGATAAAAAAATTAAAAAGCAAGAAAATAAAGTTATTATTCTTGTTTCGAATACTAAATTTTTTTTTTTTAATTTTAATTTTATTTTATTAACCATATTATCATCGGTGCGCAATTAAAAAGGTTGTTTAACACATGATTAACACATGATTTCCAGTTACAAGCACTAGAAATCGATCAATAAATCTCTCGAATAAAGGTGCTAAATTTTTATCTTTAACAATTTTGATGCTTATATTCAAGATAAGACTACTAATTAAGGTGCTAAATTTTTTAAATAAACCTAAAATGGATTAATGTTAATTCTTACTAAATGTTGTTGTCTTGTGTTTCCTGATCCATTGCTCAAGTATGGTAAGCTAAGAGCCTGCAAAATTGATCCAAAAATATTAAAAAACAAAAAGTAGCATGTAATATTTTTAGAATTTAATTAAAAACTATCTAAAAAAATGCATGTTAAATTGAAGAACACAAATTTAAAAAGAAACTTTAACAGCGTGCACAACATCGCTGACATGTGTATGGTAGTTTGAAAAGAAACAGAAAAAAATCACCTCAATTTGTGTCTGAAGGAATCTGATATAACCAATAGCTTCTAACAAGACAGAGGCTGTGTCAGTCTGTAAAAGTGAAATATACCATAACACACTGTCACATTCCTAGTCAAAATATTTCTAATATAAATACAATAAAGTATAATAAAGTAACCTTTTTTCCCTCAAAATATCATGTTTAAAAAAAAATTTAAGATAGAAAAAAAAATTGGAACAATGAAAAATGATTTCATAATATAATTTAAAAATTAAATTAACAATAAATTATTAATAATTAAAGTTACAAAAATTATTCTATAATTTGATATTAATAACTAGTATATCTATAATTATTTCTTACTTTTTAATATAATTTTTTTAATTCTCATTGTTTTTTTAAATTATTTTTTGAATAATCAACATTCCATTCAAGAGAGTATAAGGGATTTTTTTTTAAATTATTGATATTGTAATAATTTCTTAATTTTTTATGTAATTTTTTTAACTCTCAAATTTTAAAATTCTTTATTTATAAATATCAACAACTAATTTAAATTAATTAACACTTATATATTACATGCAAAGATTGAATCATAAACTAAAATTCATGCTTATTTTAATTATTGTTGTTAAAATTTAGTATTTTGATTGCAAAAATTAATTTACATAAATTTTTTGTTAGAACTCAAATTTATGTTTGATGACATTGAATATGTTTTTAAGTTTTTTTTAGTTGAAAAAAAATTCTCTTCCCCTTTTTGGATTGTGTGGGGATAAGAAACTTTTCTGATAAAATTTTCTTTATAAGGAAAATTGAATTGTTAATGGCTTTCTATTAAAAAGCCTATGATAAAACCAAATTAATGTGCATTAAATTATGATTGAATAAACTAGGATTAATTAATTACCTTTCCAAATGGGGAAACAAGCTGATGAAGGGCAGTAATTCTGTCACCTAACTTCTCCTTCCTAACCTGAATTTAAGAAGAAAAAATATCATAAAAATGTGAAGGACAATAGCACATGCTAAAAAGTTGGCTATATTTTGTTGTTGTATTAGCCTCATTTTCGATTCTTTTTCTTTTTTTCTTTTCTATGATAGTAAATTGATGAAACAAAATAGATAAAAAAGAATCCCTGTGATTTAGAATTGGACAAACCAAGAAAGACAATAGTTACTTCCCACATGGTGTTTGTGTGTGCTTATTTGTGTGTTTGTTTGCATGAAAGTGAGTTAAGAATTGGAAGTTTCTCCATGGAAGTTTGTAAAATACCTTGAAGGTTGATTGAGTTGTAGTAGCTTGTTGAACCCTAGCTTTCTTCATTGCCCCACTAGATGAAATGCTATTGCACTTGTAGAATGAAAGAAATTTTGGTTAATAAATTAAATTAAATTTAAATTCCTATAAATTTCACAACAAAAATAAAATCAATGCATTTTTCGTAAGATCTATATAAAAAAAATCGACATCGCAAGATAGATCGTAGAGCTTTACTATATAAAATTGACTTAAGGATAAAAAACTAGAGAAAAATATATAAAATTTGTCTTAATTTCTTTTATAGGTGTTAGAGATGTTAATTTTGGCAATAATTTTTTTTCTTAGTAATTTTTAGTTGTTATTTAAATATTGTTTGCTTGTGTTGTGGCTTATTTTATTTAAAGAAGATAAGAGAAGTAAGTTTATCAAGCTTTTTTTCCCATAATATATGAAGAAATAATGAAAAGAAACACCTTATGATTACTCAAACCTAAAAGGTTGGTATCTATTTAATGGAGATTAAAATATGATATATTTTTAATTAAATATTCTAAAACATGGAAGCTTTTTTTTATCCTAGCCAAGTTTAAAGGTGTTAATATTGGTAAAGTTTCTTGAAAAGTGAGTTTTATGCAACTCATTGACCAAGAAAAGAAAAAAAGGTGAAGAAATCATAAAAGCTCTAACCATGGATGCTTAATGAAGAAGGTGCATAATTTTTTTTTTTATGAAAAATTAAAATTTATTAGTTAATATGAAATCTATTTTCTTTCTTACCTCAGAAGATAGATCTGGTTGTGGATGAATCAAATCTGTATTATTATGATTATTATTATTGTTAGAGAAATCTAACATGTTGTTGGTGTTGAAACTTGTGACACATGAATTAAGTTCTTCATTTCCATGTCCATATGCATAGCTATTTCCTGAGCTTTCTTGTTTAATATCAACAAGAGAAGAATTTGGAGCTTGAGTTATTAGCATTTGATTTTGAAATTGGCTCATTCCAATCTTATCTTCCTCACCAACAATTCCACTCCTAAATAAAAATTAAAAAAATAGATAAATAAAACTCACATCAATTAATTATAAAAAAAACAATTAATTAGACTTTGATCCTTCCTTAACCAAATAAACATGCATGAATATTTATTTTAAAACAACAAAAATAGATCTATTAAACAGAGATAATATTAGAAATATTTCAACCCAATTACAACAAAACTTAACATAAACAAATCACATGCATAAAAAAATTTCAACATAAAAATTAGTAACCGAAATAACCGACAAAAATGTAAAAATTTCTCTAAAACTTCTTTAATAATTAGTAGTGATTCTAGAGAGAAAAAGAGTGAAATACATGAGTAGTTGGCTCCAAGATTCAGGAAGCTCTTGATGATTATCATGCCAAGAAGGAAAAGGAAGAGAAGAAGAAGAAGAATTTGGTGTAAAATTAGGGATGAGAAAGTTAGAATTAGGAGTAGAAAAGAAAGGAGGAGGTTGTGGAGATGGAGGCCTCATGTTATTGATGTTCCACCAATTAGGGTTACTAGCCATCATTTGTTGAACTGGTGAGCTTTGTACAACACCTCTATTCATGCCTAAAGCTTCTTCAACTCTTAAGAATTTTATTACAAAAAGAAGAAGAAAATAAAAGTGAGAAATTATTTTTCCTCTCTCTCTCTCTCTATCTTTTTTCAACCCTAAACAAGGTCTTTGAAGAAACTTTGAGAGGTCTTGTTAAGGTTGATTAAGTAGGGGGAGCACCACACCATTGGTTGGACCTATTTTTGAAAGAGTTTGAATAATAATCATAGAGTTTTGAGAACCTTTTGTCTTTGTTTGCTTTCTTTATTGCTTTGCTTTTCTTTTGTTTTACTTTCGTGTATCTCTTTTCTTCAAATTATTATTATTTTTTTAATTTCATCCGATTACTTTTGCTTTATTTTAAAGTGTAACATAAAAGGTAACAATTTTCATAATTATAAAATTACCTTTGTGTGTCTATAAACACAAAATAAAGTTTAAAAATTTTCATTTCATCTTTGAAAAAATAATATTAGTGGAGTTTCTAAACCTAACAAGTCTGCTCCATTAGTAATGATAAAAGTCATTCAACTAAATAGGTATTTTAATATTTATTTTAGACTTGAAAGTTGATCCATTATATATATATATATATATATATATATATATATATATATATATATATATATATATATATATATATATATATATATATATATATATATATATATATATATATATATATATATATATATATATATATATATAATGTTCTCTATATGAGGACATATCTATTGAGAATTAGTAAGTTATAAGAGAATGTGAGAATAAATAAGAATAATCAGATTTAAAAAGGAAATACTGAGATTAAATTGTTATTTTCACTAAATCATATGCCATTAAGATGAAAGAGAAATTATTAATAAAATTTTAAAAATATCTTTTAATCGCAATCATTAAATATAAATTCAATCGTTAGTTTTTATTCTCATCATTCTCATATGAAGAATGTCTTCTCATATGATATGTCCTCTCTCTCTCTCTCTATATATATATATATATATATATATATATATATATATATATATATATATATATATATATATATATATATATATATATATATATATATATATATATATATATATATATATAACTTTGGGGAAAAAATTTACTGGTCATTAGTTCGATCCCTATAGTAATAGCATTTTTATTTTCTTGAAAACTCGTTACTTTTTCTCGCAGTTGTTAAATAACTCGAGGTTGTGTGTGTGTGTGTGTGTGTGTTTTATAGAAATGGATGTAGTTGATGAACTGGATGTCTTGAACCGGTGGTGATGATCTCCGTCACGACGACATGGGATGTACTTGCATGGTTTGCACTCCAACGCCTGAGTCCGTTTAAGATTCAAGATGAGTATAGTGAAAAGTGAAGATCAGAAAATGTATCTTGTCTCTTATGTGAGCTGACTTTTAAATCTTGGGTCAAGTTGAGTGAATTTGGGGAGAATTTGGACCTTAGCTATTTGGGCCTTTGGAAGGCTCATAATAGTTTATCCCAAGGCTTTGTCGAGTACTGAGTGAGGCGGGGAAGCCTTTAGCGAATTTGTTCGATAAGACGTTGTCCGAATTGTGTACCTATTGAATTTGAAAGTTGTTGATCTTGATTTTAACCACCCTTTGGCTTGTATATTGATGGGGGAACTAACTTGATCATATAAGAAGGCAGAAAAACACTAAACTTAATTCACTTCACTCTTTCCAAGGCCTTGTGCTTGAGGGATTGATTATTAGTATAATTTTACTAGACAATAAGAAGAAAGGTCCATGATTATGCAGTACAAACTAAGTAACTTTCCAAGCATTGGGTAAGTGAACAACACATTATGACAGTCTACCTGAAATGAGGCGTGAGACCGCCCAAAGAAGGTAGCCTAAAGAAGGTTTGAGGCGTCGTGCTGGACTTAGGCTAAGATACTTAATGAAATACATGTTCCCTTCTCAATTCAGTGAGTAAAATATATGGCACACCCACTAACCCATAAGATGGTAAAATTGAGGTTCCAAAATTGTCCTCTCTATTGGCGGGGAAGGAACCGCTCCTCACTGATGAATTGAGGGGAAAATAGGGGATATGGGATTAACTTCTTCATTTGTCCAACCCACTGAAGATCCTATGAATATGTCAACCTTAGAACTAAGTAGGGATCCAATTTTTTCCCAGAAACCAAAATACAAAGCTTCTACCCACTCTATGTGAGTTAGCCATAAACATTGCTAGAACACCACATAATTGATTAAGAAACTAGTCGTTAAAGGTTTTCCTTTTTGGGAATTAGAATTTTCGTATTTTAAAATTGATAATCGGTTAACCTTATTGTGTAATTGGTTATGACATTTAATTTGACCCATGTATCACTTTCTTTTTTAGCCAAATAATTTCCTATTTTAAGGAGGCTTCTTCTCATTTTAAATCATACTAGAATTTGGATTCCTATTGTCTTTTTATTATTTTCTACTCTTATCCTCTCCTTTTTATATTCTTCATTAAAGTTTCCTTAACACTTTGTAAGTGAAAAGTACTTGTGAGAGTTTTTGGTTAAATTGGTGTTCGTGCATAAGTATTCTTCATTAAGAGTGCGATTCACTTGTTTGATATATTTAGTTCTTGAGATTGTCCTTGTGAAATCTTTATCTGGTTCATGAGATTATCTTAGTAAAATCTCTTTTTGGTTCTTGAGATTAGTTGGTAAAATCTCTATTTGGTTCGTGATATTAGCTGTAAAAAGCTTTATTTGGTATGGGAGGTTAGCTTGTATAAAATCTCTCATATGTTGTAATAAGGTTCATGAGCATATTCATAATATCTCAAGAAATTATTTTAGTGTAACTCAAGAAAAAGTTATTGGGGAAAGGAGTGGGCCAAGTGGTTAGGCAGTGATGTTGTACAGTTCTCCAGTCCCAGGAGCTGTAGCAACGACCTAATACCCAATGCATTCTGATCACATAGACAAACAGTTTGGAAGACACACTTCCATGACAATCCCTAGCCAAGACTCCTGACTATGACCAATAACTTGGAGTTACTTTAAAGCTTCCTCCAAGAACAATACTCCTCTTACCTATAGGCTTAGGATTACATGGTAACCTTCCCACAACCCGGGAGGTTTACCTCGATAAACCTTAATGATTACATCTTGAAAATACTCGGTTGTCTTATTTTTTTCTAGGTTACAATGCTTCTATTTATAACCTATACCCAGCTGGATTCGGGCCTTCAATCACAGCTTATTTGCTGTTACAATCAAGTAGTAACTTCTGCTATAAACAAGGTTTTCAATCTTTCAGTTTCAGTGAATATATCCATATCTAGAAACTATATAATCTTCAAATATTCTGACTTGATTCTTCAGACTTTTTAAACATATAACGCCTTATATGATTTGCATAATAGTCAGAGAATATTCTGCATCTGTTAAATTGAAACTGAATCTCATTAATCCAGCTCAACAGGCGTGATGTTAACTGTTATTCCATGGGACATGTTATTCTAGAACAAGTTCCAAATCTCATAGGACATCTTCTTGCTGTACCTGTTGTGACTTGTACCTGTTTTCTATTTGCAACTTTTACATCCTATGAATAGATATTGTTGCTATTATAGTTTAGCCAAACATAAATGCCAATTACATAATTCAGAGAATTAACATTTATAATTATGTTCGGCTTCTTCTCATTGGGCAATTATGGGTCGAGATTGAGTAGGAACATTTGTCGCTTAAGCCTACTTCGACATAGTCGAGGTAAAGCTTGGGATTTTGTAAAATATTTGTCCCCTATATAGTTTAGAGTTCTTTAGTTTCCACTAGTCCATGATTTCCTCTTCTCGTCCCAAAGTATGATAAAGGATGGGCTTCTCTTTCATACGTTGTATTTTGATTTTGCGTATCAGACTTAACTTTCGCCTTTAGTTGTTTTGTTATGGGGAAATGCAACCACTCATTAGCCTTTAAAGGTTATATATATATATATATATATATATATATATATATATATATATATATATATATATATATATATATATATATATATATATATATATTAAAATTCTCATATGTACATTAAAATTCATTCTCAATG
The DNA here is from genome assembly GCF_029867415.1 of Vicia villosa. Taxonomy (NCBI): domain Eukaryota; kingdom Viridiplantae; phylum Streptophyta; class Magnoliopsida; order Fabales; family Fabaceae; genus Vicia; species Vicia villosa. The sequence goes on along the minus strand of NW_026705794.1, from coordinate 94,982 downwards.
GAATTTCTTCACTGCAACAAATAATACAGTTTATGATCAAGCTTTCACCTCATCCAACAAACAATTGAGGTATAATCACTATGGGCGCCACGTTTTAAAATTTTAAAAAATATCATTTATTCCTTCAGTTGGGGTAACCAATTGATCGGAAAAGTGGTTCAAGGACCCCACTACGAATCCCATCTCTTGAAGTTTTTACTTTTATTTATTTTTTAATTGGTGTCTTTCTTATTTTTTATTTCTAAATAAGAAAAAAAAATCTATTCACCCACTTATAGGAATAACCAATAGAAAAAGTTGCTCATGGACCAAGCTTAAAATCTCACATTTTGCATTTTTTTACTTTATTTTATTTTATTTGGGCCTTTCTTTGGTTTGGAGTTCCAACCAAGAATAAATCTCAGCTTTGCATTTCAATTAACTTTTTTTTTTTTTTTAATTTGTCTATTTCCTTAGTTTGCAGTTCTAACCGTGTGTTCTCAACTTTGCATTTCAATTGGTGTATTTCTTTTTTTTAATTGATCTATTTCCTTGGTTGGGAGTTCCAACCGAGAGAAAAAGTGTTTTCCTGATACTTCTAGAATTAAACTCTAACTTTCATTTACTTTTGCAACTTTGATTTTCATCTTCATTTCTCCTGCGAAATCGAACGACTCCTAAACCAATGATACCCTTGATGATTTACGTATTCATAATCAAAACACCATAAACGTAACTCTAAACTCAACTTTCATTAAGATGCTACGAAACTTCATATCTTCCAACACAAGTACGTGTTTGAAACTTCATTTTCTCCCTTTGAATGTCATTAATGTCATTGAAGCATTTTCTCCCTTTGAATGTCATTAATGTCGTTGAAGCACCAACAAAACTTAAACGAATGAAAGACAAAGTAACTCAAATAATGATTACTCCACCATTATATCTTTTTTATCACGTTTTTGGTACGGAAACCACTTTATCTATGCACGTAATTCAGAAGTGTTTATTTATTTTGTTGTGGATTTTTTATTGTTTATGGATTATGTTGAGAGAAGTTATTTTTTGTTATTTACAAATTTTGGAATCTTAAACGAGACCTTGGCTCTTTTTGGGATAAGGACAAACAACTTGTATTTTTTGAACCCTTCCCCTTCAAAAGTTTAAAAGGATTCCAACCAGTTTCACTTGCTTATCGAAGTTAGTTGTCTTATCGTAAATATCTCTCCCTAGTTTTAAGATTCTTTTATAAAATGCAATCATATTCATGACAAAAACATATTTTAAAATGAATAATAGAAATTTTTTCAGTTTAACTTGTGATGTTAGATTCAAATTCAATACTATAGTTACAATATTACTAAAAAAAAAAACTTTTCACTTTATTATAGTCCTCATTCGTATCTAATTTAAGAAATTATTCAAGTGCGAAAAAAAATACTAAACTTATACTAAAAATTGAAAATCATATTTAAGACACAACCAATATACTAAATTAGAATACTTTCCTTCTAAGATTCAATCTTTCATTCATCATGTTTTGTGAATTAATTAATACATATATAGCTAGTTTTCACTCCATGCATTTGTAGAAGAAAAAATAATATCTCAACGCGCTAAATTATGTCATGTTTGAATTGAATTTGAGCTTAAAGGTGCACCTCACAATCTTTTCAAATCAGCCATCTTTTCTTTGGTCCCAACAAAAGGAACGGACACAGTCTTTCTACTATCACAATCACACAAACTCAAGAGACTAAAATATTATTACAATAACTTTATATAATAAAAACACATTTCAATATTTATTATTTTATTATTGAAACATCATGATTATTAGGGTAGAGAAATTAAAGCTCAAGACTTATAAGTTTAATTGTTAAATATAATTTTACTATACATTTATAGATTTTGCAAGCGTGGAATAAGCGACCGTTGCCTATTTTTATAGAGTGCCGTTTTTGAAATTTTATCCATGGTTTCTAAACACCGTTGCCTTAAGTATCAATAGACCACGGTTTAGTATTAACTAGGCTGCAATTTTCTTGTAGCAACACAAAATAACCGTCTCTAAAAATACTTTATAAATACTTTGTAAAAATAAATTTTGATGTATCAATTTGTATTAAAATAAATGAGATACTTCTCCACTCTAAAAATTATCTTGAAGCCAAAAAAAAAAAATTAAAAATTGTTTTAATAAGTGGATAAGAGCATGGGTGTCCAAAATAAATTGAGAGAATTTTAGACGCAAGAGAGAGTTGTTGTGTATGACCTACACGTATAAACTGAAAGTAGTATTACGTTTGCATGAAGCTATAAAAAATCTTTCCAATTTTTTTCCATAATGGAAAAGTAATACATATATAGGTCAAAGAAATTACTTGGTTAACGATTATATATCATTGACTTGTGAAGCATTTTGATTATGGTGTTCATAATGTGAATTGGAAAAAATTCAAATGACCGTTTATGTGTAGAAATTGTCAATTTCCTATAATAATTAATTATGTTTGTAAGTTAGCGGGTAGAATAATAGGTTCAATTATTAATCTCTTCGCCACGTTTTCTAAATAGCAATCATTTTCTTTTGTATAGTATTAGGAGATAGAAGAGAAAGCATAAAAGCAGGATAAAAGAATAGATTTCTCATATATGGTGAATGTTTACACTGTGCTATATATACAAGAGAGGAGAGATACTCTAAGCTATGGTGTGTCACATACATGTAACCAAAGCTTATGCATAGGTATCCTAACTGAATAACAGAATAACTGAAAATCAGTTATTATGGTTAAGATCCCCCCTCAAGTTGACACTTGATAAATGTTTATCAAGTTCAAGTTGGACATAAGAAATTGAAATGACTGTGGCAACAGGGATTTAGTGAAGAAATCAGCAAGCTGATTCTTGGATGAAATAGGGAGAAGCTTCATCATTCCAGCCATGAACTTTTCACGTACAATGTGGCAGTCAATCTCCAAGTGCTTAGTCCTTTCGTGAAAAACCGGGTTTGCAGCTATGTGAAGGGCACTCTGGTTATCACAGTAAAGAACAGGAAGCTTGGCACAAGTGACTTGAAGGTCACGAAGAAGATACATGATCCATTGAAGCTCGCAGGTGGCAGCAGCTAATGCACGATACTCAGCTTCTGACGAGGAACGAGAAACAGTTTGTTGCTTCTTAGTGCGCCAGGAAATGAGGGAGCGACCAATGAAGAAACACGAGCCAGAGATAGAACGTCTTGTGTCCTTACAACCTGCCCAGTCTGCGTCAGAAAATCCAAGAATGTGTAATTGTGAATCTCGTGGAAAAAATAGACCCTTTCCAGGACACGACTTGAGATAACGAAGGACTCTGCATGCAGCATTGTGATGAATGATCGATGGTTTAGATAAAAACTGACTTAATTGTTGAGTGATAAATGTAATATCAGGCCTGGTGGTATTGAGATAAATCAAACGACCGATGAGTCTTCTGTAAGCAGGAATATCTGGAAATGGTGCAGTATCATCGTGGCATAGCTTGATGGAAGGATCAGAAGGAGTTGAAGCTGGTTTCGAGCCAAGTAAGCCTGAGTCAGTAATAAGATCTAAACAGTATTTGCGTTGGCATAAAGAAATACCCTTGGAAGAGTGTGCGATTTCCAGGCCAAGGAAATATTTCAAAACGCCTAAATCCTTAATTTTGAAAGCAGCATGTAATGTGTCCTTGATAAATTTAAATTCTTCAATGGAATTTCCTGCAAGTAAAACATCATCAACATAAACCAGGAGAATGGTAATGTTGGTGTTAGAAGTCTTGACAAACAAGGAGTGATCTGAGGCAGCTTGTTGATAACCATGGTGCACAAGTAAGGATGTGAGTTTTTCATACCATTGTCGGCTTGCCTGTTTAAGGCCATAGAGGGACTTGGATAGCTTGCAAACCTGATTGGGTTTAGAGGGAATAACACCAGGAGGAACTACCATATAGACATCTTCGTGCAGATCCCCATGAAGAAACGCGTTATTGACGTCAAGCTGGTGTAAGTGCCAAGAATGAATTGAAGCAAGAGCAAGCACTAGTCTGACAGTCGTTAGCTTAGCAACGGGGGAGAATGTGTCAGTGTAATCCAAACCCTCTATCTGGTTATACCCTTTTGCAACTAAGCGCGCTTTGAATCGTTCAATACTGCCATCTGCGTGGTATTTAATTTTATAAACCCACCTGCACCCGATAGGTTTGATGTTGGGTGGTAGATCCACAAGTGTCCAAGTGCCAGTATTAGCAAGAGCATCCAACTCAGTTTTCATTGCTTGTCTCCAACATTCGAATTTGTTAGCCTCAGCATAATTTTTAGGTTCAGTATGAGAGGAAATGGAAAGAGTGAAATGACAATGTGAAGGAGAGAGATTTGAATATGACAAGAAATTAGAAAGAGAATAAGGTGTACCTGTGGATGATTGAGTAGTGGCATCATGAAAGGAGGCACAGACATAATCTTGCAGATGAGATGGTGGTTGCCGGATGCGAGAAGAGGTTCTGAGTGGTGGATCAGAAATAGTGTCAGGTGTAGGATTATGGTCAACAGGTGGAGAATCCTCAAAAATAGGAGGAGGAGAATGGACATTAGAAGTAGGAGGTGAAGGAGTGTCATTACTATGATGGAAAGAAGAAGGAGAAGTGTCATGGCTGGGAGTATGGTTTGGTATGGGAAAATTATTAACAGGAAAATATTCCCAGTTGTGGGAAGGTTCAGGGGAAGCAGTGTGGTAAGGTAGGATATGTTCATGGAAGGTAACATTCCTAGAAATGAAAATTTCATTGGTGTTAAGGTCTAAGAGCACATAACCTTTAAAGCCAAGTTGATAACCTAGAAAAATGGATTTTCGTGCTCTACAAGCAAGTTTGGTTCGATGGTTGAGAAGTGTGGATGCATAGCATAAGGAGCCAAATACTTTTATATCGGAAATGTCTGGAAGAGTTTGATGTAATGTTTGATAGGGAGATTGGTGGTTTAGAATAGGTGTGATGGTTCTATTAATGATGTAGGTCGCATAGGAAACAGCATACGACCAAAAGGGTTTGGGAAGTTTGGATTGAAATAATAGGGCTCTGCCAACATTAAGGAGATGTTGGTGTTTGCGTTCAACTCTCCCGTTTTGTTGGGGAGACTCAACGCAGGATCGTTGATGGATGATACCCTTGGTGGTGTAAAACTGTGGCATAAGGAACTCGGGGCCATTGTCAGTTCGGATATACTTAGGGCAAGTGTGGAACTGAGTTTCAACTAAAGCAATAAAATGCTGGACATGATGTGAAACTTCAGCTTTAGATTTAAGAAGGATAATCCACGTGTATCTGGTAAAGTCATCGAGAACTGTAAGAAAATATTTGTGGCCATGGATTGATGTAATAGCTAAAGGGCCCCATATGTCAAAATGGATTAACTCAAAAGGAACATTAGCTCTAGAAGTGCTTGTTTGATATGGCAACTTTCTATGTCTGGCAAAGTGACATAAGTCACATACAGCTTTATTATCAAGAGTAATATTTGGATACAATTTGGACATTTTACATAAACGTTCATGAGACAAGTGACCTAGTCTAAAATGCCAAATGGCTTATGGAGGGATGGTAGTAATCTTATTGATACTAATCTGAGAATGAGAAGGAGGTATAGAGGTGGTGATGGGTTTGTTGGAGTGAAATCTACCATCATGCAAGAGTTTGTACAAGCCATCCATTTCATTAGCCAAACCAATCATCCTCTGCGATTTCAAGTCCTGTATGATACATTTATGTTCAAAAAACTGTAAGCAACAGTTTAAAGTTTGACACATTCTGGAAACAGAAATTAAATTCAAAGAAAATTCAGGGAGATACAAGACATTTGTGAGGTAAAGTTGAGGGGAGAATACAACTGTGCCAGCATGTTTAGCTATGACAGAAGAACCATTGGGTAAGCTAACAGTAATAGGTGAAATAGGAAAATAAGATTGGAATAGGTGTAAAGAAGAGCAAACATGATCATTAGCTCCAGAGTCGAGTAACCAAAAATTAGAAAGATTACGACTTGAACAGATTAGGTTAGAAATGAAAGGGATACCTGAGGTGTTATGAGGTTTGGGATCAATATGAGTAGAAAATTGGTTAGAACTGGATGTATGATTAGAAGGAGTAGCTTGAGATACCAAATTCGAATGCTGAAGTAAACTAATCAACTGAGAGAGTTGTTCTTGTGTAATGCCAGTTTGAACACTTGAGGAATTTGCACCATCAGTGGTAGCTTGCATGGAATCTTCTGCACCTGAAGAATTGTATGAATTAGCAGATACATTCTTCTTGCCAAAATGAGGGGGAAACCCATGTTTTCTATAGCAAACTTCCACAGTATGACCAGTGCGATTACAGTGAGTGCACACACGAAGTTCCTTCTTGTAACCTGTGTTATTGGAATTCTTGCTACGATCTTGGAATTTGCGTGAATCATATGCATTAACCAATGTGTTAGACTCATCCACAGCAGTGCAAGATTCAGGCTTAGGAAGTAGAGCAATGTGATTATTCTCTTCTTGAATAACCATGGAATAGATGCGATTGATGGAAGGTAAAGGATCCATAAGAAGAACTTGAGATTTTATCACAGAAAAAGTATCATTCAAACCTGTAAGGAACTGAATAATTTGATCCTCAGTGCGAAAAAGACGCGCTGATCGCAGAGCTTCACAGCGACACTGATGAGCACAAGTACAAGCAGGTAGTGGGCGATGTGAGTTTAGCTCCTCCCATAAACCACGCATGGAAGTGTAGTAATCAAGAACGGATTTTTCACCTTGTTTCATGTTATTGAGTTCTGAACGAAGAGATGCGACTCGAATTCTATCGGCTTTTGCAAATCTTTCTTTGAGATCAAGCCAAACTTCAAGTGAATTCTCCAAGAACACGATAGTTTGCGCAATAGGTTCAGATACGGAATTAAGAATCCAAGAATGAATAAGACAGTTACAACGTTCCCATGCCGCACGATTCAGATCTGTGAAATCAGGAATTGGGATTGAACCATCAATGAAGGAGATCTTGTTCTTTGCACCAAGTGCACGTTGCATGGAGCGGGACCAAGATAGGTAATTAGATCCGGTAAGAAGTGGAGTAATCTTGACAGTGTTAGGACCTTCACTAGGGTGAATGTAGTATATGGAATCAACATCATGGTTAGAGGGAGGAGGAGTGCGCGGAGGCGCCATGGAAGGTGGATCGGAGAAACAGAATGCACAGAGAAAGAAAGAGGAAGAAGATGAGAAACAGAATGCACAGAGAAAGAAAGAGGAAGAAGATGAGAATCTATGTAGAAGGCGGTGATACCATATTAGGAGATAGAAGAGAAAGCATAAAAGCAGGATAAAAGAATAGATTTCTCATATATGGTGAATGTTTACACTGTGCTATATATACAAGAGAGGAGAGATGCTCTAAGCTATGGTGTGTCACATACATGTAACCAAAGCTTATGCATAGGTATCCTAACTGAATAACAGAATAACTGAAAATCAGTTATTATGGTTAAGATATAGAGTGAAGATCTAAAATGATCTTAAAAACTCAAGTTAACTAAGTATCATCTAAAAATTATAAATATTGTGTTTATCAACTATTATTTTTTTTTATGATAAAAAAAACTAATTATCTTTTATATAAAAAAAAAAAAAAACTAGTCCAAACATGGCATGTAATTTAATGGCGTGGACATTGCAGAAATAACACAATACCAAAAATACATTCATCAATTTAGTCAATGTATATGATCTATTCATTGTCAAATTAATAACTATTTTTACCAGGATTCTTTAGAAATTGTTTGGGATGTCATTAAGGAGGAGCAGTTACCTTTTTTTTTGTTTTGATCCCAAAATCAGGTAATAAGTAGGATTTTCTCGATTTAGGCCTGTCTATCTTAGTAAACAAGATGAAGAAGGTTATGGACAGTCTTATCTCTATTGGTCAGTATGCTTTTTTGGCGTTTTTAGGCACATTTGTCTTATGGGTAACAATTGTTTAATAGTGTTTTTGTGTTGAATGAGCTGGTGGATTATGCAAAACTATTCAGAAGGAGTGCATGTTGTTTAAGATCGCCTTTGAGAAATTTGTTAGGGGCAATTCGGAGGGTCAACGAGGGAGCATTCTTTACTTGGGACACACTTTGCGAGGGACACACCACATCTCCACCTAAAACCTTAGGGTGATAGGTATGTGGATTCTCTCACTTATAAAGTGTTCATTCTTCCCTTTTCTAACCAATGTGAGACTTCTTCCTCACACTTGATTCTCAACACTCCCCCTCAAATGTGAGTCTATACAATGCTCCCCCTCATGTGAAAGTTCTCTCTTTCACATTCACTTGTATCTGTTGACTTTCTTCAACTACAAGTAAGTCGGTCCCTTTCTCGAACCAAAGGCTCATGATACCACTATTAGGGGCAATTCGGAGGGTCAATGAGGGAGCATTCTTTACTTGGGACACACTTTGTGAGAGACACACCACATCTCCACCTAAAACCTTAAAGTGATAGGTGTGTGGGTTCTCTCACTTATAAAGTGTTCATTCTTCCATTTTCTAACAAATTTGGAACTTCTTCCTCACACTTGATTCTCAACAAAATTTTGTAATTGCGTAGCTTGGGATTCTCTTACATACATGTTGCGTAGAGTGGGATTCATAGTCATTTGAATAAAGTGGATGGAAGCTTTGATCTTCACATGTCCTATGTCAGTTATTGTTAATGGGAGTCCCGCTGAATATTTTCAAGTTGGTAGAGGGCTTCATCAAGGGGATCTTTTATCTCTTTTCTTGTTCCTTTTGGTGGTCGAAGGATTGACGGGTCTAGTGTGAAATGCTAGATTTAGTAATGACTTCCAAGGATTTCATGTTAACGAAAATCTTAGTTTCAATATTTTGCAGTTTGTAGATGACACAATGCTTATTGGAAATGGTCTTGAGGATATTCTGTAGACAATCAAGGCCTTGCTGCATGGTTTTGAACTTGTTTTTCGGGTTACGTGTGAATTTTTGCAAAAGTAAGGTGTATGATATTAATTTGAAGAAAAACAATTTGCAAGCAGCATCATCTTTTTTTCCCTATAATATTTGTAAGTTCCCTTTTCCTTTTCTTGGTATTCTAGTTGGGGCCAATCCAATGTGAAAGGAAACTTGGAATGTCATTCTTGCAAAAGTTCGAAAAAGATTGTCTTCTTGGAAAGGGAAGTGCTTGTCTCAAGGGGTAGAGTTGTAATGTTGAATTCGATCTTAAATAGTATTTCCAATTTCTACTTTTCCTTCTTCAAAGTACCTAAGTCTATTGCAAATGAGTTGGTGAGTTTGCAGCATAATTTTCTATGGGGAGGTATTGAAGAGAGCTATAAAATTAGCTGGATTAGTTGGTTGCGAGTTTGTAAGACAAAGGAAGAGGGTGGTCTTGGAGAAAAAAATTGTGAATTGTTTAATTTAGCGTTGCTTAGTAAACAATGTTGGAGAATTTTAAATCAGAAGGAAGTTATTTGGTTTGATTTGCTTTCTTTGAGGTACAGTGATATAAGGAGCAAAGTTATGGATTCTGATCTCGCTGGTAATGGAAAGTATGGCTCAATTTGGTGGAAATATATTCGATCTGTTGGAGCTAGTCAGGGGTGGGATCTTAACTGGTTTTCTTCTAGTATCTATGCTAAGCTTAGAAACGACAAGGATATTAATTTCTGGAATCATAGGTGGAGAGGAGATGAAAGTTTTTGTTGCTTGTTCCCTGACTTATTTGCTCTTTCTACTAGGTAGAATCCAAAAATTCTCGACCTAGGCATTTGGATCAATCAACATTGATACTGTGATCTGGGCCTGGATGTTTGTTTGTCATACGATTCATTAGACAATAGTCATACTGCTTTATTAGGAAACATGTTGACTGAATTGGTAGATCTTTTGCATGGAGTTAAGCCTAATTCAGACTTGGAAGACGAGTTTGTTTAATGGGTTAATAATAGCGGTTTCTCTGTAAAGAATAGCTACAATAAGTTATTAGCTTCTTATGATTCTATAGCTATTTTGGATAACAAATCTTTAAATGAATTAGACAAGTTGTGCAATGCTAATTTGCCTAACAAAGCTCAAATGTCTGGCTTAAATTATATTCTTAACAGACTTCCATTGAGATCCAAGTTAACAAAGCTTGACATTTTTGGGGGGAATCCCAATGTGGTCTATCCCACGTGCTTTGGTTTGAAATAAACTATCTTTCATCTATTTTTTATTGTCAGATTACTGGACAAATATAGAGGGATACTCTAGTTTGGATTGGAATTCATATGTTGTATGTTTCTGGTTCTTTGGTCGACTGTATCAAGAAGTATCACTTAGCAATTAAATGTATGTTAGACAACAAGTTTGAAGTTCATTTCTAACTTGCGGTGAGTTGGCGTTATGGATTAATTGAAACTATATTTTATTCAAGGGGGAGATCCTAAAGGTGGGTGAGGTTTTTTGGCTTTGGTTAAATCTGTTTTGTGGGATTTGTTTGTTGAAAGATGTAGGAGTCATTGTAGTGTTTCTTTGGAGGTTTAACCCTTGTGAAATGTATTGATATGGCATGAAAATTTCCTGGTGCACTTCATTTCCATGACCATTTCATCCCTCATGACCTGACAACTCAATATTAAGTAGGTTTGACCACTAATATATATTTTTGATCTATTTCCAAGCTTCACTATTACGTAAAATTCATTTCACAACGATTGAAAAATGGATACCACCACTTCTGACCAACCGTTGTGAGGTAGGGGTGGTTATATATATGTTACTTTCAACTACAATCCTGCGACCATTATTATAAACTATGTAGCACGCTACCTATCACAACAGTTACTTCAAACAAGCGTTGTGATATTTCTTAACGCATAACATTAACAACGGTTGTTTTAAACAACCATTGTGATATATACACCGAGTTTATTATAAATTATGTGGAATGTTTATTTTGCCAATGCTCACTAAACATATAACAATTCAATCTGATCTAGAACATTATAATATGACAGATTAAGTTATATTAGAAGAATAAGTTACATCGTCAATGTTAGAAAAAAATTCTTCAACTCTTATCTGCATTTTGCTCTTTAACGGTTAAAACTTGGTTTAATACTCCTAGTTCTTCAACATCTCCTTCCTTCACCTTTAGTTCATTTTGCAAAATATTATTTACTTTGAAAATAAAATTAGATGTGGAGAAAGGGGCGGATGAATAACTAAAAGCATTATACCAAGGTCTAATGATTAAGGAGTGAAATGCAAAAAATGGGATGAAGAAATTTTGTCTAGCATTGAACGATGTAACTTGTTTTCTAATATAACTTTATCTATCATATTATAAAATTTTAACGCAATCCAAAAAGTTATATATTCAGTAAGAGGTTGAAAAAAAACTCAGACCACATAAGATATAATAAACTCATTTTTAAACAAATATTAACAACAACATTCATCAACAATCCTTAAACAACATACAAGATATAACAAACAACTCTTATTAAAAACAACAAAATCATCAAAACATAGAATAATCTACATACAACATGCAAATTTTATTAATAACAACAACATAAAATGTTTTAGAAAATGTTTCAGAAACATACCTATCCCATAATGGCATCCATAACGAATGGAGGAAGAAGTTGAAGTGAGAGTTGCAAACTTCTATTAAATTTGAATGGATGTCATTCTGGGTCTATCACAAAAGTTTGTAATGTTCACTTTAGCTTCATCCTCTCTTTAATTTTTGCATTCACATTTCCTACATATAAGTCAAAACAAGCAGAAAGTTCAAACATTATGAAACAAACTATTAAAATATAAACAATAATACATAAACATATTTTAAAACATAAACTATTGCGAAGACGAACCTGTAAGGTAGTCATTTTCTAAAGTTTTATTTTGAGATAAATGTTAAGATTTTGTTTTGAGAGAGAGGATTATTATATATTGAAACAAAAGATAATTTCGTTTATATATAAGTATGTAAGGCTTTTCATCACAGTTATAATACGAACCATAACCATGGTGAAATAATTGCAACTTAACCATAGTTGTTTTTATCATATATAAGTCAAGTTGCTACTCATAATATATACCAACTTATATGGGGGAGCCATGACTCCGAATTCCACTAGTCTTGCTGAAGCTCTCTACAATATAACTATTTATTATATTATTTCACTTATCTTGTTTATTCAACAAATAGATAGATATTTATAAAATTATTATTATCTTACATTTAATTTTGAAATTGATAAAAAAGATATTTAATAGTTATTTTAATTATATTAATTTATATTTTATTATAAAATTTTATTTTTCTTCAAGGTTTTAAATTTTTTAATTATATTTAAATTAATATAATACTTTTATTAAGTTAAAGGTTTATTATTTTAACATTGAGTTAAAAAAATGTAGTAACAAATTATAAACATTTGGTGAGTATATGAGTTTTATTATTATACTATAATTGTCCTTCCAATGGAACCATAGTTGTCATTAAAAAAGTTAATTGAGAAGTCCTATATCATTCCCAAAAACACATGCGTACAACTTCTTAGGATGAATGAACATTCTTCATAAACATATTTAATCCAATGTTGGAATTATTCCTTTTGGCTAGATACATACATACATCACAAATATAAAATCAATTAAATTTAATATAATATAATCTTTATTTATCTATTTCATTTCCACAAGCAAACATTCCCTTAAACCGCATTTCAATGTTACTAACAAACAAAAAACCAACCCTTAAATCTCGAGATGTAGACCATTCTGACCACAAACCATGGGAACAATTCATAGAATATAGTTTTCTCCATTTCTCTTAGTATCAATTATCAAGGAAGGTGGCTAGAATGTACAATGAGAAAAGAGTGGCTTTATTTTGGCCTTAATACCATATCTTTGTCGGGGACTCTATGTCTTTTTTTTTTAAAAGCACACGAACCCACATTTTCCTAGCCATCATTTCTCTTATTTTATGTTAGTTTTAATTGTTTCCTTCCATGTCTTATCTAAAAACAAACAACATTTTCCTCTTGTCCTCATCTTTCTTCTAGTATATTCCTCCTTAACAACTTTTTGTTCTTGTTTATTGTCAATTTTAATTTGGATTTGCAAGAATGGTATATTAATATATATTTAAATTGGAATCTCGACAGTGGAGCTTCAATTGGAATCTTTGGTGGTTATTGGAACTATTTTGAGTTGTAATGTAAAGAAATGTAGAGTAATTCTAAAGATAATAGAAACTATATTTAAAGTTCTGAAAACCTTGAATTTTTTCTTCTTTAATTAGGAGTAAGCTACAAAATTTAAGTACATCATGTTTTACATTTCAATGATACCCCATTTCGAAGATACTTTAGTGGAATAATTTTAGTAGATTGTGTGTTAGGAATCCATACACACTCCAAAGTATTCTTTGTTGGATGACATTATGTCAAATTTGTGTTTTTTTGGCCGATATTATGTTGAATTTAGAATTTGATGTAACAGGTGTTAGAAATATAAATTCTCTCATTTAGTTGCATTAGTAGAAAGTGTCATGAGGCTTGTCGTTTCACACAACCGTGTCTTGTAAGTTATTTTCATGTCGATTTTGTTGGAACATATAGAAGGTATCTTGGTGAATCAATGGAAAAAATATGATAATTGGAGAAGATGATGTAAAAAATAATAGAATTGAGATGAAATGTAGAATTGACATTAACAACAAATGTTACCGTTCGAGAGATATTTATACAAGCTATCAAAAACAAGTGGAATACAAAACAACTTAAAAAAAAGCTAAACTACCAAGACTCGGGCACGTAATCGGTTACGCAAAATGTCGTGACCGGTTACGCATACTTCAAACAAAATCCAAAAGTTAGAACCACATGCTGTAACTGGTTATGCTATTTCCCGTAACCGATTACAACCTCGACATAACCAAAAAGCAGCTTCTAGAATTGCTTATTTGATAAGTTGTTCACACTAGTTCGCATCCAGAAGCATATATAATGTGTCTGAATTATAATGCACATCCAATACACCACCTTAATACAAATGCTCTAAGTTCTTCATGTCCAAGCTCATCATCAACTTCTTGAACATAAAATTTGTGACCCATTTCGTCAACATATCTGCAACTTGCTCTTTGCTTCGACAGTATCCCAACCTCAATTTGCCCTCACACACTAGATTCCCCAAGTAATGAAGCTTCATCTCAATATGCTTGCTCCTCTCATGTGCAATGGGATTCTTAGCAAGGTTAATGGACTGGAGTAACTTCGTTAACAGTGAACCTGGATAAAATAACCATGTCAATTATATTTATTCACTTGTTATCCTTATGTTTTGAGTTGCGAAAAGATTATATTTGGTGAAACCAAATTCAAACCCCCTTTCTTGTGTTTCTCGCACCTTCAGTTGGCATTAGAGCTTCGGTTCTGGTTTGATACACTTAACGTGTCAGATAAAGATCCAGACGAGTTTCAGAAACACTATGGTTGATCCATCACCACACCTGCACTAGTTATCAATGAAATACTGCAACACTAAAACTCTAATCTTTGATGGAGAAAGATTTTATTACCGGAGAGACAGAATAGAAAGTTTCCTTCTTGGCTACCGCGTTGATCTATGGGATATGGTAGTTGATGGCTACGAACATCTTGTCGATGTCAGAGGAAACAAGGCCGTAAGACGAAGAATGAACGACCAACAAAAGAAGGAGTATAAGAATCATCACAAAGCTAGGACCATTATGCTAAATGCAATTTCTTATATGGAGTACGAAAAGATAACAAACAGAGACTCTGCCAATTCTATATTTGATTCCTTTAGAATGACTCATGAAGGCAGCGCTCAAGTCAAGGAGACCAAGGCGCTGGCCTTGGTTCAGAAGTATGAAGAAGAACAATTATCTTTCACCATGTAGAAGTTAATCTAAAGTTTTGGATCTTTCTTTTGCAAAAGATTAAATCACACCAAGCTCATATTTAGAATATAGAATATCCGACCAAGGTCCAACACATGAAACAATCTTCACCTCCATTTATTTAGAAACTATAGGTTTGTGTGTATTTGAATTGATGGTGAATGAAATTGATTTTGACAAAATTGAGTTTGGTAAGTAGAATTGATTTTAACAAAATTGAGTTTAGCATAATTGATTTATGTCTGCATATATTTGTGTAGAAGTGAAATGAGCAACAAATTTCAATTTCAATGTAAAAACCATGTTTAAATTCAAAAGCTATAAATTGTAGCTTCAAGTAGAATCAATTTTCAATGTTTGTTGAAAAAGCATTAAACACGATGATCTTGGTTTAAAATCTCTCAAAACTTTAAATGTTTATGCTGATCTTTATCTGTGTTGGAGCTTTTTAAATTCCAAAAATGGTTGGTCCTCCTTGCTTGCTTCCAGAGTAAGAAGGAATAGTAGAATCATTAAGTATTCCATCAAGTCTTTTATTTGGAGTAGCATTAAGGAGATATTTTATACAATCAATGACAACTTTCAATTGTTGATTGGGAATGGAAATCAAACAAACTTCTGGTTAGACACTTAGTTGGATGAACCTTTGCCAATTGCAACACCCTTACTTCAATGGTGAGTGATTTTGTGTTAAACAAAAAATGTGATATTCCTGCCAACATTCAAGTTGTTTTACCTAGCCTCCCCTCTATTATTCCCAAAGTGCAGATCCATGATCTTGAGATAAAGGATGTGTTGGTTTGGAAAGGAAATGACAATGGTCTGTTGAGCTTAAAGAAAGCTTACAATTTCCTCCATAAACTTCAACCTAGTGTGGTTTGGTCTTCATTTCTATGAGATAGTAATAGACCTCCTTCTTAGTCTTGGCTTGTGTGGAGATTTATTCACGACAAAATTCCCACTAATGAAAATCTTGCTATGAGAGGCTTCTCTTTTCCATCTATTTATGACCTCTGTAGATCTCAACAGGAAACATCCAGTCACCTGTTCTTTGATTGCTCATTTGTAAGAAACATTTGGAAATGGTTGAAGGATAAGCTGAACATACAAACAAACTTTCAAAATATCTTGGATTACAAGACAATTATGGCTTCCAATTGGTCCCCTCCAGCCACCATTATGATTTTTGCTTGCATTGTTAATATTTTTCATCAAGTGTTGAGAGCTAGCTAAGAATATAGCTATATTTGATGACAAAATGGTTCATTGGAAAAGTTGCATTATCATCATAACTGCTCAGGAAAAGTTGACAGGGAATATCACCAAAAAGAACTCTAATGCCTCCATCTCGAATTTTACTTTCTTGAAAAAGTTTGACATCTCCATTCATCCTAGCAAACCTCTGCAGACCAAGGAGGTTATTTGGTCTCCTCCTCCTTTAGGATGGCTCAAGTGTAACATAGATGACCTTGCTAGAGGTTCTCCTATTCTTAGCTCTTGTAGCGGTATATTCAGAGACGACAAGGCTTGCCATGTTGGGAGTTTTTGTGCTTATCTTGAAGTTGGGACGTTGAGTATGCATAATTAACGGCAGCTATGGTTGCTATTGAGAAAGCTAAAGAGTTCAATTGGAAGAAGTTTTGGATTGAAATTGATTGCATGCTTGTTGTTAAAGCCTTCTCCAACTATAACCCTGTTTATTGGAAAATCAAGTCTTGTTGGCTTAATTGTTGGTCGTACACTCTTTTCCTTGATTTCATGATCACGCATATTTTTAGAGAAGTCAATTTTTGCGCTAATTTTCTGACTAACCTTGGTTTAAAAACTAATAAATTCACTTGGCTTAACCTTGATTTCATAAGAATACTTTTAGGGATTACTTACTAGACAAAGTTGATATCCCTAGATTATTTAAACTTTTCTATTAAGGGGTTTTGGTTTGTCCCTCCTAGCACTACGCCAAATTTAAGCTGTAGCAGCGCAGCTACTAAAGCGCTTTTAGCAAAAGCGCTCTCGTAGGGCTCGCTAAAAACAAAATTAATAAACAAGGAAAAATGATACAAAAAAAGCGCTCTGGTAGGGGGAGTTATGAGAGCGCTTTTAAAAAGCGCTCTGGTAGGGGGGGGGGGTATGAGAGCGCTTTTAAAAAACGCTCTGGTAGGGGGGTTATGAAAGGGCTTTTAAAAGCGCTCTTATAGGGTGGGTGCTACGAAAGCGCTTTTGGGATAAAAGCGCTCTGGTAGGGGGTGTTATTAAAGCGCTTTTGAAAAGCGCTCTGGTAGCCCATTTAAAAAATTATATATTTTACAAACACACGCGTTTTGTTTCAGATCTTTCTTCTTCCTTCGTTGCTCCGTCGTCCTCTCTCCGAAACCCTAGCAACCTCCGCCGTTCTTCTTCCTTTCAGATCCAAAACACACGAGTTTATGGTGAGTTGAGGTTCGTGTTGTTGCTGAGTTCGGTTTCGATTCTGAATCTACAAACCAAAACCGGGTGAGACCTTTCTGAGTTTATTTCTTATTCTCTCTTCCTCTCTCAAATTTCTGAAGGGTTTGTTTGATTAGGAAAGTGATGAACAAATGTTTGGGTTTGATGAATGTTTGTCTGGTTATGTTTGATGATGATTTGTGAATGGTTTTGTTTCTGATGAATGGTTTGCGTGTATGAGAAAGATGAACAATTAGGGTTTTGGTTAGTGTTTGCGGCTGTGTATTGTGATTGTTGTTGGATGAATATGAACAATGTATTTACAGTTTCTGGAGAGGTTTTTCGAAGATGATGAACATATTTTTTTTTAGAGTTTTTGGTTGTTGGCTCTACGGCTGATTTTTCTTAGGGTTTTTGGTTGTTGGCTCAATTGACTTGTTCTTTTATCAAAAACTATTTTTATGTGCATGTGGTTGTTAATTGATTTCTTATAAATTGGTTTCTGTTCTGGTATAGCACTATTTTTATTAACTATTTTGTCTTTTGTTCGGAGATGAGGAAATTTTTGGTTGATAGAGAAAATATTGAGAATGTGAATGTTGTGTAAATAATCACGTTTTTCTATTGTAGGTTGAGCTTCAAACAGTGGATGGACTGGTAAAGGATAGAACACAATGTGCCCCTGCCGATTATGTTCCACATAATATGAATCAAGTAATGTACCCCGAAGTCTTCTGTGGCAGGATCGTTCGGGGTACAGTTATTTGATTCATATTCTGTGACACAATACAACATAGCTCAGGTGACTACTGGTTCTCCACTAAAGCATCAATACAACATAGCTCCAGATAATACAGGAAGCGTACATTGGTTGCATAAGAACTCGGAAGTTGTTTCCCATTTAGTTGTTTTGGTTTAGAAATATGTGAATTGGTTTAGTTGTTTTGGTTTAGAAATATGTATATATGTATTTTGATTTACATTAATGGTATATAATATAATACTTTTTTTGTATATAATCGATATCGATTATAATGGTATATATCGATTAGAAATGATAAATTATAGGTTCATGAAAAAATACTGCCAAAAAATAGTAAATTACAGGTTCTGAAATATTGCTGCCAAAAGTGCAGGTTTAGAAATAATAAAAAGCATAAAAAAAAAAAACGCAACATACGAAAGCGCTTTTGGAAAAACGCTCTTATAGGGGTGGCTACCAGAGCGCTTTTTCCAGAAAAGCGCTCTTAAAGGGGGGCCTACAAGAGCTCTTTTTCCAGAAAAGCGCTCTTATAGGGGGGGCCTACCAGAGCGCTTTCAGAAGCGCTTTTGTTAGCTACGCCAGCGCCACCTTTCACAGCGCTTTTAAGCGCTTTTAAAGGCTATAAAAAGCGCTTTTAAAGCCCTTCCTCGTTGTAGTGTAGTATTCTTGTATTTTTTCTTTTAATTAAAAAAGTAGAATCAATTTTGAAGACAAAATAAATTATACTTTAGAAAAATCAAACACTTTAACATCAATTTCACGCCTCTAAAATTGCTTTTGTCTCTTTCAAAAACCAACTCAAACATGCTATAAATGCATAGACGTTTACTAAATACATATCTTTAACACGTGAACCTTGGTCACTCTTCTTCTTACAAATATCATACTAATTTTTATTTTTGGTCCTTATCCTTTTTTTAGTTCGTGCAAAGTTAATTTATATTAAGATTGATCTTTATAATATGTAAAATATTTATCTCTTTATTCTTTAAAATAAAATAAATTGATTAATTTTAACTCGAAGAAACAATAATGAATACTCAACAAAATTTTAAAGAAAAAAAAACTATGAACTTTCTTCATTGGATTCCTCTAATAGCATACACTATAATTCATTTAAATATTACTTTATATTATTGAGCTAGATGATCCCAAAACGGTGGAAGAACTAAATAGTAAAGCCATCATCTTTTTATTATATCATCAAAAGTGCTTCTTTTTCTTTGATTTAAAAGACAACCCTAGACTCATCTCTCCCCTTTCTCAAAGGGACACACATAAAATAAAAGCTATAAAAGGCATTAATCTATCAAGTTGGGTAGCTTCTTAGATAATCAGAAACAAAAGATAAAAACTTACGTGCCTACTTTTTCTTCATTTAATTTGTGGTATCCTTTATGAGTTCCACTACCTCTATCTCCTTTAAGTTTGTATGGCCCAAATTTTCACCCTCCTATAGTTATGGTGATGTTCTAGCCAAGGTTAACCAGGACATATAAAAACATATTGCATGTGCATATTTATTTATATATGAAATGTGCTTTATGACACAAAGTTTTAATATCAATTTATTTATACTTTGATTGGATTATTTTCTATTTTAAAAATTTAAATCAATTTTTATTTTGAGTATTAATTTTTTTTAATAATTAGAATCAATTTAATTTTTTTAGTTACAATCAAATTTAATGAAACACATAAATCAAATATCTAATTATAGGAAGAGTTGAGAACACGTTCTCAACAATGTCATTAGAGGTAGGACCACAACCAATTTGGACTTGATAAGCAAACGTAATAGAGAATAAGTCATCTTTAATATGTCTCCACACCTATCTATAAATCTCCGTATTAAACTAGACCTCTTAGAGAGCCATGAAAACTCAACAACCATTGATTCTTCATGAACAAAGAACGTCTATCTCCTCTAAGATACTAAGTAATCGTCCCCTGATGACACCTGACCTTACCACAGTCCCATCTTAAATTTGGGAAAAAGAGAAAAGTTTCTAAAACATAATCATGATAGGCAGTACTACCTAGCCAAGGGTCTTTCAAGAAGGAAGTCGAACAACCGGATTTGATCTTCTTAATCACGGCTTGCTCAACCAATTTAAAGAATCATCTTTCTGGGATCCAAGCAGAGACACTAATATCCAGGTAGAAAATGGCATGATTCTCAAAATATCTACCTATACATCCGGAGGAGACAATAGAAGCACCATAACAAGCATAAAGAATGTCAAGCCACGTACCAGAGGAACCTGTGAGGAGTCTCAATCTCCATTTGGAAAGAAGGGTTAGATATAACCAATCAAAGATCTTTAACACTAAAGACCTCAAACTTATTGGATTTACACACATCAGACCACTTAACCTAGGAAATTTTAAATATCCTTTTCACCGACAAAAGAACCTTCTTTGAATCCTAACTAACTTCTTCCACACTTTCACACGTATCTTAAGAAAATAGATGAAGAAAACTGAAATAACATTAAACATAGAGTTAAGTTGAATAACTTCCCCCCTAATCATACCTATGATACCAAGAATTAAATCTCTTATAGACCAAATTCAATAGAGGTTTTCAAGTGGATTCCAACCTAGGATTGACTATAACTAGCAACCCTAGGTACCAGAACGAAAGAAATCCAACCTTACAATGTTGAAAGCCCGCAACTGTTCGGAGAAAAGAGGGGTCAACGTCGTTCTCAATAAAACTACTCTTATGAAAGGTAAACCTGGACCCATGGTAAGCTCAAACCTCTCATAATAAATTTGATAGTCCAAAGAATCTCGATCGACGACTCAGTAAAGACTAAGTTATCATCAACATATTAGATGTGAGACCTCCAAATTAGAGGGGTCAATTTTAAAACCTGAGAAGAGACTAAGATCAGAAGTCGCTGAATCAGCCCAGCCACTTAGGCTTTTAGCGAAAAGGAGAAATAGAAAAGGAGCTAGGGGGTCTCCCTGCATTAACCATCTTTGAATCTTGATTTTTGAAGTCGGGGAGCATAATCAGATTGCCGGAGAAGACACAAGCTTTGAATTTGATAGCATATACTTTTAAAGCTCGAGCTCACTAAATCATATTTTTTCTCAAAATCTAGTTTAAAAATGAGACATGATTAATCATCTAATTTAAGTTATAGTTAATAATGTTTAAAATCATAATTATTGTGTAGAATGTTAATTTTTTTCTGAGAAATTTAATTCATGTATCTTTATAAAAGAGTATGTTATTTGAATCCTTATCTTATATAAATGAGTGATTGTAGAGACTAAAAACATCCATATAAAAACAAATCTAACTTTATATTAATATATATATATATATATATATATATATATATATATATATATATATATATATATATATATATATATATATATATATATATTTGTTACTAACACTTTTCGAAAAACTATATGTTATTAATACTAATATGTTTGAATTATTGCTATAATGTGACATGTATCAATAAAATATTCAATAAGTAAGAATTAGTTTTTGTCAAAAAAAAAAAAGTAAGAATTAGTTTAGGAGTCATTATCTCATTTATTTGTAAATTGACAGTTACATATAATATGATTTTCTTAATTGATTCATGCTGGTATGCGTAAGCACGCTTGCTTCTGTTTATTTCAAAACAAAGTTTATCTGTCATTTTACAATGATGTTAATAAAGTTGACCAGTTTCAAAAGTTAAACTTTTCTTTACTTTGGATTCCTCTTTTGGCTTGTTTAATGATTTTGAATTTTTTAATTGTGTAGTGGTTAAACTCACACACTTTTTATGTGAAAGAGAAGTGATAAATTCCCGATTCCAACTTAAATCCATACGTATGTTTTTGTTGTAAACATTATTTTCCACAAATATTTGTAAACCAATCGGATAAGTTGTTACCAAAGAATCAAGGTAGGTTATAATAAAGAAAGAGTCATTATTATTACTATATTTTTAATTTTTAGAATACTATAACAACTAAAAAGATATTTAGAAAATTTATGTAAATCTTCCAAAGCCCTCCTTCAATATAATTTTTTAGTCCTCCATTTTAGAGAGTTTTTGGTGTTATGAATAAAATACAACCCTAAAAAATCCTCATACCCAAAATCTTTCAATTCTTTTCACTCAATCCTTCGTATTTTCCAAAGCCCTCAACTCCTTTCCTCTCCAAACTAGCAAACAAAGCCTAAAGGACTTCCTGCGGAATTTCATTCCACCTCATCATTTATCTTCAATTTTCTTCTTGATAGTATGAGGGTGAATGTTTGAATTTCATCCAAAAAAATTGCGTAAAGGAAACAATTTGATTGCTCGTAAACATTCATCTCTAATAAGTTACAATCGTCTAAAGGATGCTAAACTTATATATGATCAGGAAAATTAATCGGTTACTACAATGGTAAAGGCATGCCTCTTGGACTAAGTATAATATATATTTTCTGATCTAATCCATGACTCATCTAAATTGTTGGAATTACACAAAGTCTATGTAGAATTCTGAATCAATCTTGATGAACAAGATTCAATCACACTGATCAAATTCTCTCTTGTTCTTCACTCTTCACTCGAGGGAATCAATCAATCTTAGTTGCAAGATGATTTTACTACACAATTGTTAATGGAAGAAGAAAAGAAAGATGAATTGGAAAGAGAGAGAAATAATAAGGGGAGGAATAAGAATTTTTGCATAGTTTACCTATGTCCTTCAAACTGAAGTTTATTCTTTGCAACTGCAAGTGAGTATCCCTATTTATAGATTTTGGGTTTGCTTGCTCCCAAAGAATATCCCAAAATACCTAATTCTGTTAACACAACAAAATTAGGCCTAAGTCAAAAATTTTGTCGAGCAACTTGCTTCAAAATTTCAACAACTAAACAAATTCGACACACACTAGGTTATTTCAGCACTATCTTGTTTTTGTCGAACAACTTGCTTCGACACAAGAAATTACAATCTCAACACACCACATAACTTATTGTGTCTTAAGCTATCTATATTCATCATAGATCTTAATTTCTTGAACACATCGACCTGCACTGCTTTTGTCATGATGTCTACAATCTGATTCTCAGTTTTGCAGTGTTCCAAGTTTAGCTTCCCTTTTTCTACCTGCCGTTGAAGATAATAAAACCTTATTTTGATGTGCTTGCTTAGCCCATGTGCTATCGAATTCTTCGGCAAATCTATAGCTGGTATGTTATCGATCTTCATGGTGATTGCTCCATGATTCTTCCGTTTAATCTCTTTGACTAAGTTCTCCATCCATGTTGCTTGACACGCACAAAGAGAAGCATGCATTTATGTACTTTTCGTCACATTGCGACAGTCGAGAGTTCCTTTGAGATAACTTAATATCCTCTTCATTGCTGCTAGGTGTGATACCTTTGGCTTCTGCATAAATTTACTCACCATACCTACACTGTATGCTAGATCAGGCCTTATGTGACAAAGGTATCTCAATGACCCAATAAGTCTTCTGTACCTTGTAGGGTCGACATTATCTTCATCTGAATCTTTTGACAGTTGCACTCTTGGTTTAGCAGGTTTCGAAGTCGAGTTGCACTCTTCCATCTCAAATATCTTGAGTATTTCACTTGCATATCTTCTTGGATGTATCATCAAGCCTCTACTACTCTTGTAGAATGTGATTCCAATGAAATATGAAATGTCCCATCGATCAGACATTTCAAATTCCTTGCTAAGATCACCTTCGAAGTCTTTGATCTCTTTCTTGCAGCTACCTGTTATCAACAAGTCATCGACATAGAGACATAGTATAAGCAATTCACTCTTACTTTTCCCTATATATATATATATATATATATATATATATATATATATATATATATATATATATATATATATATATATATATATATATATATATATATATATTCTATTCTCAATTGAGTTCATACAGGGTTTTATGCAGCCGGTACACCTTTCTTGCTCCACGTTGTTTCACAAAACCAACTGGCTGTGCAACATAAACTTCTTCACCTAAGGGGTCATTCAGGAATGCGCATTTCACATCCATCTGACGTATGTGCCAATTATTCATGTTTCCTAGACCAACAACCAACCTGATTGTTTCGATCCTAACAACAGGTAAAAACACTTCATTGATTACGTTTTAATATTCAATATATATTTATGTTTAACGATGTTAATATTAGTCTTTTAATTAAGAAATAACAAATTTTAATATTTTAATATTTAAAAAAATGTGTTTAAAAATACAAAAATAAATAAGTTTAAATTTAAAACAAATAGACTATATTCTTATTACTTGAAACTTAATGTAGTATAATTTTTTATTTAAAGAGGTGCAACACAAGGACTTATTAAAAGATCACCCATCCTTGAATTGTTTTTCCATGTTTTATGGCCTTAAAGTGAATTTTTATAAATAAAAAATGTGTTTTTCTCAGCTACCACTAAGAGGAGTAAAATGGATTTAATAGTCTCTAACACTGGTATCAAGCGAACTCTTACTTTAGAGAAATACTAGAGTTTCCCTATGTTGCATGGTCGTCTTCAACGCAAGGACTTTAAGTTCCTAGAGGAGAAAGGCATTCAGAGTTTAGCATCTTGTAAAGATAGATTGTTAAACAAGATTGTTCGTTTGACTTCGGTTAGGTTTGTCCTGAACTTCGTTTCAAATTATTATATGTAAGTTGCTTTGCTACCTCAAACAACTTTTGATTTTATTGATAGGATGTCTAGGAGTTTTTTATGGAAATGTAATTCAAACTCTGATATGCATCCCGTTGGCTAGAATATATTCCCTATGCCTAAGAAGTTGGATGGTCTTGGGATCCGAAAAGCAAGAGAGACCATTACTTCTTTGTTAGGTAAGCTGATTTGGGGTCTCCGTCGAGAATGTGATTCTCTATGGGTCCATGTTTTTAAGCATAAGTACATACGTGAATAAACATTCCTTCATATGAAAAAGAAACTTGAACCAGTCATTAAGAGTGCAATTATGAAAGTTTGCTATGCTTTTAAAGATGTATTTGAATTTAGATTAGGGGAAGGGAAATCCTCTTTTTGGTTTTCCAATTGGTCAGAGATCAGGAAATTAGCGGAGCCGATTCTCTATGTGGATATCCATGATTTGGATATGCGAGTGAATGGTGTTTACTTGGATGAGTATTTGAACTTCAATTCATTATATACTAATATCCCTCTAGGTGTTTGTGATCGCCTAGAAGCGCTTCCCATTTGTTTGAATTCTATGGCGCCTAGTCGGTTAACATGGAAAAGCAATTTAGATGGTATCTATACTGCTCGGGATGGTTACTATTGGCTCAAAAGACTTGAAGTTGTTATGAATACAACAAATAATAACCCTTGGAAGTGGGTATGTCATATTCCTACTCTTGAGAAGGTGAAATTCTTCCTTTGGACAACTTTATATAAGTATATTCCTAAGAGATCGATGCTGTGTCATCAAGAAGCTGAGACAACTCGACACTCCCTGAGAGACTGTGAATTTGCTACTCGCTTTTGGAAATCTATTAGCTTTTTGGGTCCAATATTTTTCCAAGGGGATATTTTATATGATTGGATTGGACATGGAATCGACGGTGACTCTATATTTTTTACGATGAATCATTACAGTGAATTATGCTAATTTGTTAGCTATATGTTTTCTCAAGCATAATCTGTCTCATCCAATGAGAACACTCACGTGGAATGCACATAAAGGTAGTAATGTGATTTTGAATGTCGATGGTAATAGCCTCGGTAAACTCGGAGTCTCAAATTTTGGTGGATTAATTCAAAATGTTGATTGTGCTTGTGTTCACAGTTTTGTGAGTAATATTGGTTATTCCAACATCCTTCACGTTGAGGTGATGACGCTATATTATGGTTCGTGTATGGCCTTGGAACATGGTATCAAGGACTTGATGTGTTATTCTGACTCCGACACTGCTATCAAGCTTATCTGAGAATCGATTAAAGTTTGACATTACTATTTCACGATTCTTCATAATATTAAAGAACTTCTCACTAGAAAATTACAAGTTCAAATATTTCATACTCTTAAGGAGATGAATGTTTGCGCTAACTATCTAACAAAACATGAGGCTGATAATAATGCGGCGTATTGGTCTTTTGCTTAGTGTTATGTAAGAATCATTACTCTATTACTTGCTGATCCTAATAAAACTTTATTTTCTAGATATTTTTTTTTACTTGTAAATAAAAACTCTTTATCTGATACCTTACCTTTATTTTGTCAAGTGCCGTCAACATTTTTGAATTAGACATACTAGTTATATTGTAATAAGTTGTTTTTCAACAAATTAAACACACTATGAGTTTTTCTTGAATTTTCGTATAAAAACTCTAAGGGAAAGTTTTTGGCTTATACTCATAAAACAAAAATAATAATTGGGTTATACTAAGGATGATGGGTCCCTTTTGTTGGGCTTTGGCTAATATGCATAAGGATTTTCCTTATGCACCATGCATAAGCCTACATAAGCCATTGGATCATGTTTTTAATCTAGTATTGAGTATTGAGTATTGAGTGGTGAGTATTAAGTATTGAGTAATAACAATTGATGTCTAGAATTTGATCCAATGATCCAAGGATCCATAATAATCTATGCACGATGCATAGATTTTTATATATGTACGGTAACTGCACCCCTTTTGTTGGCCCACTTTGTTTCTTTCTCCATAAAGCAAAAGGGTAACCGACCACCTCTCTCACACCCCTAAATTCAGCAATGGGTCCTCCCTTTCCATTCTAATTGTTTCTTCTTTTTTATTTTTCCCCTTTTACTATAATTTATAAAATGTTTTTTACATGTCATACACACATCATACATTACGTCAAGGAGAAATTGGATCTAAATAGCATATTACAATAATTATTTCTATCAAGACTCCAGTAATTTAAAATTTGTTAAATATAATACATTGTTAGTTGGTTCAGTGGTGATTGACCCTGGATTGTTAGAGAAAATCACGCTTCGATGGTGATAATTAAAAAAAAAATTGTTATATATAATTATTATTTACGTTAATACATTAATATATAATATAAACAAATATTGTTGTTGATATTAAACTTTATATAACTCAACTAACACGTATGAATTGAAGTAACATACTTATATATATTTTGTTTATAGCTAACTAAGAATTTTATTTTTTGTTAGTTTATGATCTATTACATAGTTTAAAAATAAAAATTTCAAGAGAGAAAACTTTACTGGCTTCATCCTTAAGAAATCATTCAAACAGAAGATGACAATAATGTTGAGAACATGTGCAATGAAATATTGATTGATTAGGGTACGTTTTAAAATGATAAAGAAAAGAAAAAGGGTACGTCTTACTCTTATTTTATTTTAGTTTTGAGTAGGGTACCTCTTATTAAAC
Organism: Vicia villosa; assembly: GCF_029867415.1. Lineage (NCBI taxonomy): Eukaryota > Viridiplantae > Streptophyta > Magnoliopsida > Fabales > Fabaceae > Vicia > Vicia villosa. The sequence goes on along the minus strand of NW_026705794.1, from coordinate 67,406 downwards.
AATGTATATCACATTTAGCAATTAATAATTCGTGAGAATGAATCATATAATATGCCAATCAAGATGTTGAGTTTCGGTGTGAAATGATCATCTTATTGTTTGGCATTATTTCATATTTAAGGTTGTTCTTCAATATTCTCTTCACACTTGCTTATTTCAACCGGTTTAAATTAGTATGATAAATACGGTCATAAATTAGAATGATATATATATATATATATATATATATATATATACACATATATATATATATATATATATATATATATATATATATATATATATATATATATATATATATATATATACACTAGTGTGTATACCCGTGCGAGGCACGGGACAAAAGGGAAAATGATCGCTCAGATTCTTAAAAGTTTGATTATTATTTTATTATTATTTATAAAAAAATTAAAGACTAAATCTAAAGCTATTATGAATTATTTATTAATCAATAATTAAAATTTATTAACAAAATTAAATTAAATTAAATGTATAACAAATAAATAAAATAAAATAAAAACTATCCTACAAAAAGCGGAAGGAGCGCCCCATTCCTTCAAATATTTTTTTAACTAAATTTTTTTAAATTTCATTATTAAAAACAACAAATAATCTAAAAAGAATTTTATTTTATTTTATTCAAAATAATGAAAAACAAACTTAACAAAAAAACATAGAACCGTCTATGGTAAAAAAGAATTATTTTGACTGACTATTATTTAATTAATGAATATTTACAACTAAATAAAAATTAAATTAAAATAAAACAAAAAAAAATTCTAAAAAAAAAAAGAGAGCATTCCATGACTTCAATTTTTAATTAAGATCTTATTTAATTAGCTTAAAAACAAAGACCAAATCAAAAGCCACATTTTTTATTTTATTAAATTCTAACCCTTTCCTATTTTTATTTTAGTTTTTAGTTTTTTTTGTCTATAAGTATTATATTATAAAGAAATATGATTATTAGTATTATTGTTTGTTATTATTTACTACTGTGTCTAAAAAGAAATAATAATTGATAGTTGCTTGTTGTGTGAGTTAAATTTTGGAAAAAAATAAAATAAGAAAAATAAACAAAATACTGATAGACATGCAATATATATATATATATATATATATATATATATATATATATATATATATATATATATATATATATATATATATATTCACCCATTATAATTGTCTCATGTTTTTCATAAATTAATAAAATAAATCATACTTAATTGACGGATTCAATTTTCATAGAAAAAAAATAATATTGTCATCTTTAAATTTAATTTCGACATTTATAAACCTATGATATTGTTTTTTTTCCTTCTACATATTAAAATACAACCTAAAATATTAATTTGTCTTTAGTTTATAACTTAAATTCATTCGCACTTTTTAGATATATACTCTATTTTATATGATTTGCATATGCCTAAAATTAAAATAAAATATTTCATAAATATTAAATAATTTATTTTAATTTTTTACAAATAAGACAATTAATTTTAATAGAGATAAATAATCTATAATATGTTCACGTATATTTTTAAAAAATAAATAATTTTTTCGCAGTTTTAAGTCTTTTACCAATAATATAGTCATTTTATAATCAACAATATAATTATTTATTAAAAATATATTTATTTTAGAAGCATTGTCTAATTATTTAAAAATTATAATCTTTTTATATATATTTATTTTGGAAGAATGATGTCTAATTATTTAAGCTACTAATAAAAAAATAGTTTACACCGTCAACAAATCATTCTTTTAAATGAAAATGATTTACACATTAATTATAAATCAATTTCATAAATCTTACTTATTAATTAAATTTTTAATATATAAAACTAATATTTTTAAAAATTTAATATAATTGATATATCATAAACAGTTATTTTGATTCGTCTTATGAATTTAAACATTCAATATATCCTTAATTTTTCAAACGAAATCAATTGAAAAAATTTCATTCAATTAAAACGAATCTTTCTTTTCTATCATTACTTCTAAAATTTATTATCTCTAAAATTCAACATATTCTCGAATATTTTGTTATAAAATCATATATAATAATAACTTAAATAAAACAATTTAAAAGAATATTTTTCAAACAAAATCAATTATATTTTAGAGGCATGTGAAATAATGACTTAAATGTATAACCGTGCAATATTTTAGAACTACTTATGTCTTTGTTATTAGTAGTATACATAAAAAAATTCTTCAAATAATAAAGTATTTATTGTTAATAGATATCAATAGATATATTTTTATTACTTAAAGATTTAATATATTGTTTGTATTACTTAAAAATAGTAATAGGATTGAGAATTTGTCTAGTGTCAAACTTGCCAAAATAATCATTTTACTTTATCATATTGTATTATTAATTCTATGAGATGGGAATAAATGTACTTAAAATAATATAGGATAAGAAACAAAAAAAATATGTTTTATAATCATTAAATAATAAAATGGAGGTGAAAATAATGTACTTCAAATGTTTTTTATAAAAAATAATGTACAGATTTTAGTAATCATATACTCGCTTAATATATAGTCAACTTTGAATTTACTAATTGATTATGACACACCAAATTAGTAAATTTATAAATAAAAATTATATTTAAAAATATGAACTATAAAACGGTTATATTTAGAAAAATAAATTTAATTCTATAATTAAATATGATTAAACCTTAAACTTAAATTTTAAAATAAAAAATATTTAATATAATTGATCAAAATTAATTGAACAATTTAATATTATTGTTAATTTAGATAAAAACTAAAATACCTTCTTATTGATAAATGTAAATTGAACAATCAACTATCTATTTCTTCTTGCTATTTAATTTGAAACCAAGAAAGAAAATAGAAAATAAAATAGTACAACTCAATCATATTAATATTAGTTAATGTAAGATTTATAAAAACACCACAAAAATAATATATTAAAATATCAGTATAAAATATTTTTATAATTTCTAAAATAAATATAAATATTTTGAAATTGAAATATGAGAAAAAGAGTTTTTATATACTTTTCAAAATCTTTAATTCATTCTTATTATATAAAATTAAAAAAATATATGAAAAAGTATTTGAGAGATAACCCTAAATATAACCTGCAGTCAAGAAAGACGGAACGCGGCCGCTGCCAATTCTCCATGCCTTCTGATTTTTTTTCTTTTATCGTCATTATTTATTATTTCTTTTATTAAAATTCATTAAAATAAAAACAAAACACCTCTCTCATACATTCATCTCTCAATCTCTATTTGTTCTCAAAGAAAACCTCTACGCTAACGCTCCCGAGATACGCCTCTTCCTCTCTCAGGAGATTACATTGGAGATTACATGTTATAGGGAACTCAAATCAAATAGAAACACAAATCAAAAGTAGCAAAAAATTACAACAAAAAAACAAATATGGTACTTTCTCTTCTGATGCGTTTTGCTTTTGTTCTTGGGCTTTAAATCTTATTCTCTTATTATTTGTTATTGATCTTGTGAGTGTGGAGTTGTTGCGGCTGTGGTTTTGAATGTGAATGTTGAGAGTGAGAATAGGCTACGGTTTTCGAGAGGTTGTGAGTGAGTTCTGTAGCAAGGTTTAAGGGTTTTGAGTAAGAAATTTGGCAGAGTTTTAATGGTATTTTGATGGTGATTTTCAATGTTTGTAATGAGGAGGAAATGAAGGTTGTTATATAGTGTGTTTGAAGGAGGAAGACAAAGGGAATTTAAATATTTTAGGCTTCTCCCAAACAACTATTGGATTCTCAATTGATACCAATAATTTTACTTCACTCAATGTGACTTTTGAAATATTTTACGCTTCTCCAAAAGAAATATTGAATTCCCAAATGATACCAATAATACGTTTCTCCCAAAGAAGTTATTTAGAGTCATCATAATACCTATTTTTCCAATGATTTCAGTTTCCCATAACAAACAAATTTTATATTTATTTCATTTAAAAAAAATAGAATTATAATAATTAAAACTTTCCTCTTATAAAAACATGTAAATATTATAGAAGGGTTGAGAATTTGCCAAGTGTCAAACTTGCCAAAATTCTCATCTTGCTTTATTATATTGTATGATATATATATATATATATATATATATATATATATATATATATATATATATATATATATACACTTTATTATTATATAAAATAAATGTCTATCAATTTAAAAAAATACACCAATGTTAAATGATTGCATATTTAATGTAAGTGTGCATTTATTTTACAATTCTACAATAATATTTTTGAAAATATTTAAATATTCTTAAAAACTTAAAATGATATAATATTTTATACTTGATATATTTATTTTTTATTAACAATGCGGGTAACAGGTACGGGTATGGGTACTTACATAGCCATAAGGCGTGAGTATACGTGCTAAAGTTGTTACTCAATCGGGTATGAGCTCGGGTATAAGGATTTTTCTAACTGCGGATATGGGGATGAGTACTATAGTACCCTACCCATACTCTGGTCATATCCATCACTAATTAAGCATCACTTTCCATGCCTGACCATAATTTTGAGTCGAAGAAAAGATGACAAGCAGGTCAGATTCACCACAGAAAAATCGCGGATATACTCTATGTAGATACCTACTCTAGACCAGGACGTAAGTTGGAAAATCTTAACCTCGACGATCGAAAAGGGCCCCATCGAAGCATTGTAAAGAGGAATTTGAAGAGCCTAAAAATCAATGGTCGACGTCAAGCTTTGTACTTGAAGTTGCTGACCATTCTAACATATATTAATAGGCAAATCAAAAGCGGACACATCAAAAATCATCTAACCAAAGAAGACGCCTCAGTGAGCAAATTAGACTCAACCCGACATTCTAGGAAAGACAACAATTGAAGACTTCAAACACTATCCGATCAATCCGAGCCACCGTCGAAGGTTATACGCCTCGTCAGTTTAATTCTTTCTATGTTGTGTGCTTCTTTGTCTCTATCTGCTAGGATTTCCGAAATAAGGGAGTGAAGATAAAATGCATGAGTACACTTCTGATACAAACTTAACGTATCTATGCGATTCTGATACAACTTTAGAGTATTACGAGGCTACTATGTACTAGATACATAACACATTTCTACGATTTTGATACGACTTAAAAGCATCGCCTGCATGAATGTGTATCCGATACAGACTTAACACATCTATGCGGTTCAAATATGGCTTGAGCATATTCCATGTTCGAAAGCGTATCCGATACAGAATTAACACATTTCTACGATTAGAAAATGGCTTAAACGCACACTCGCTTCAGAGGCTTATAATCACATTTTTGCGTAAATGGTGCATCCCTAGCATTTAGCAAATCCCAAGGCGTTGGTCGTGGAGCCCAAAGATGTCCACCTCTATCCGAGCCAAGCCTCAGGGGTAGAGACGGGGATCCTACCCTTAATCGGGGAACAATCATCTGTAACATGGAGCGCGATACAAAGTACGACTACATGACGTCGACTTCATCAATCCCAAGCCTCATCCCAGAAAACACAAGCAAATTCACTAAATAAGACATGCATATCAATACACTACTACAATAAACGCTAAATACAACGAACAAATTTAGCTGCTCAATATTTACTTACCAATATTTTAAAATGCTCTTTTATTAACAACATACTTAGTTACAATATGGTTTGTTATTATTGATTAGGTATGATACCCATCTTTATCTGTGGGTAATCTAGCCCTAACCTCTTTATTTTATTATTACCAATATTTTCTTTCTCTTCATATTACAGGATTACATATTTCACTTTTTATAAATATGGAAATGCTTCCCAAACAAACTACCATTATAATTCCCTTTAACGTGAGAATCATTGGCAACCATACTTTCTGAATTCTGCTTATAACCTTTACCATGTCTTGGTGGTAAATAACCATTGTCTTCACTCTCAGACGTCTGCGAGGACTTACGCTGCTTCTGAAGTTTTGCACAATGAGGACACAAACTAGGCTTCCATGCCCCATTATTTTTTCTCACTTCATCAAACATGTAAAACAATGATGAACTAGGGTGTTTCTCTGGGCCTTCAACAGTAAATTTCAATCCGAAGTAATTTGATGCTTGAATCTTTACAACCACAGACAGGCCAATATCCATTTTTTGGTGGAAAAAATTTCCGTCATCAACTGCTAAATAGTGTGCTACAGTCACCATATAGGGATTTGGATCATTTATACTCTTTTTCTTCGACTCTATAACAACAAGACCTCCCCTTCTTCCTTTACCATAGAGAAATGTTGTTAATTCTGTGACACCTCCCCATGCATTAATCGTTCTGGTGCAATCGTCACCCCAACCAGAAAGTGCCATATCTGCATATCCACTTGAACCAACGTTGATATTAGGATTAATACTCTCAAGATACCCTGCCTCAGTTTTTCTTATTCTAATTTCAGCCTTAACGGTGGAACCACTGTCTTCATCAAGAAGAGATAAGGATGCCATTTTACAATCGATGCCAAAACTTCTCTCCAATTTGAGTTCACATTTAGACGACACACCTATGGCGTATAACATCTTGGTCACGTTGGGAGTTTGGTCATCATTGTAAATACCCCTGTCATTTGTTTTTGTCACATCGATGAATGCATATCTTCCTAGTTGTACACGGCATGGATAATTCATGTCGTCGCTGAAGAGACTAGTACCGCTGAGACTATTTCCCATGACAAATTCTATTGTAGCCCGTAAATTTTATTTAGTACCTCAAATCCCGTTTGATCTATATCTAACTATCGATGTTTTCTAACTGCAACATTTTGTAACCAGAAAGCACAAGCAGTACCGATCTGAAAAATACATAAGGCTCATTAGGCGAAAAGAGTAAGGAAAAAAAAAAAAAACACTACCTGCAAGGAAGAAATGCTAGATTTCACCTCTGCATATATATTTTTCTTTAAAAGAAATATTTTACATATGAACAAAAGTGGAGACTTGAAGTTAAAGATACTAACTCTGCTCTTGTTTGCTTTGCACTCTTAGGTGGTCAGTGTCCGTATGAAAAAATGTATAAATATACAGAAAATAGAATATTTGCATTTTAAATGAAAGAGAATTGAGCATTATTCCAGCTCAAATTATCAGACGACATCTAATTCTTGTTGATCATATCTTCCACACCACTTCACGTTTTGGATGGCCACTATCTTTTTTCTTGATTGATATAATCCAGATAAGACTATAAGAGCATCTTTGATCCGATTTGGGTTGAAAGTTATTTTGATTTTTTTTTTTAAGCAGGAATATATTGATTGGAGAATCCAAGTTCTCGAATTTGATGCAAAAAGATTCTAAGCTAAAAGACGATGAGAAAATTACACGCAAATTGCATCTTATGATAAATAAAAAAAGAGAATTTTTACTAAACTCGTAATAATTACAATTGGGTTGAGTAATTTTCTAGACAAAAGCCCATCTCCACACCAAAGTTTCCACTTCCCAAACGATCCCATTTCTCACCGTCCATATAGTCCAACAAACCACCAACCACACAACTCCCTCCTTTCCCTTTCTAAGGTTCGTATTCTTGCTAAACTTGAACCATTTCATAAAACTATCCTTGAAAGTCACCGCGTAGTAAGTGTTAAAGCCAAGCCACTCGGCGATGTCCTTTAAAACTAAATCCGCACAATAGGAAAGCAAAATAGAATGGAGCCGCGTTTCTTCCCTCGTACAAAAGAAAACACAAGAGAAACTAGATGTAGGAATAATACCTCTAACAGCTAGCGCGGTTAAGCTCTAAAGTTATTTTGACTTGATTGGATTAAACTCCACCTTAGGCAAAAATTTTCGTGTTGTGACTAAACGAGGGGTGATAAATAAATAAAAAATTACGGTTGAATCCTCCGCAACTGCGTTCGCCGGACTATACCATTTTTCGTGTTGTGACTGAATAAAGCAGCATCCTTTGGAGTATATGAATTTGAACTAGATGCCATCTTTCTCTTAAGAACAGAGTTGGATGCCAGTGGTGATTGGTGCTCCTACTTGATAGAGAGAATCACGGTTCGATTCACCGCAACTGCGATCGCCGGATTAAACCAGTGGTGATAAAACAAAACAAAAAATCACAAAGGATTTATACCATTTTTCGTGTTGTGACAGAATAAAGCAGCATCCTTGGGAGTATATGAATTTGAATTAGATGCCATCTTTCTCTTAGGAATAGAATTGGATGCCATCTTATGTATTAAGGTAGAAGTTGCAAATATTATTTGGTATCAATTTATGAGTTTCCCATACAAACCTTACAATCTAAACCAAAGTGTTTGCTAATCCAAAAAAAAGAAAAGAGAGAGCAGCAGACTTAGCACCTAGAGTTCTATTGAACTATGTCATCTTCATGAATTCATATATATAGTCCTAGTAGTGTCCAAGGTAAGTAACCAATTAATTCTTATGCAATTATTTTTATATTTCCATGGGAAATAGTTTTCCTCTTAATCAATACATAAATGTCGGAACTAATGCTAGCATCCAATTTAGAAAAGATCAAGATCATTTCTCTGGAGGAGAAGGAAAAGTTGAGAATTGGATGTTGTCATACCGCGTAGGTAGTAGTAAAAATGTTCAACTCCTCTTGAAGAAATCATACGGCAAAGATGGCGGTATGAAGCTCTTACAATTCCATTTCAATGTACCAAATTTAGCTACATTTGTTATAGGTAGAGCTAAAAACAAAGATCTTCTTAATCAAATAGATGACTTTGGAAAAACTTGCGGAACAAGTTTTTTTAATGAGATCACGAATTGTTGGGGAGGGCTTACGAAAACAAATGTTATATACCATGGGAGTGAGAATACAGGGAATCTGATTGTAGTGGAGCAGAAGACAAAGAGAGGAATTGAGAAACCTTTTGTAGTGACAGTGGCGCATTACTACGCTTATATTAAGAATAGTTTTTTAAGTCCAAAGAAATATGAAGTTGGTCTTTCAATGGAGGTAGATATTAAAGTGTTAAATAATAATTTGGATGTTTCAATAAAAGGCCCTTATGAGCATCTTTCTTTGGAATTGCTTCAAATGTTTAAAGAAGTATCAAGAACAAAAAATATGGATCTGGACCATGCGCCCATATGAAACTCATAGTAGATTGTACAATACTGATCATGATGAGTACGAACAGAAGGTTGCGACTGATACTGAGAATGATGACGAAGGGATTAAGGGAAATAATGAGCAGCAATCTTCAAGAGCAAAAGGGTCATTTAGTCGAAGGGATATTAATAATGACGGAACTTTTAACGGTAATGGTTGCGGCAATATGATCCAGGGAGACTTTAACCAATTTACTATATATAGAAAATAATTAACTGCTAAGGGTAGCACAATAATGTTCAACCATAATATAACTAAACACTGCCTTGTGTATTTGAACTACTTTCTTTGGTTTTTACAGTTTCGTTTCAGTGTAAATACTAGCTGTATCCTTTTCCTTGCATTGTTAATAAATAAAGTCTGCTCATGTGTAAAACCAGTCATAGAAATTACACATGAGCATACTTTTGCACTCTACAACAAACCATTTCCATGACAGAACTTTGATTGACAAAAACAATCATCAAAGTTAAATCATCCATCTTTACACATAATGGAATTCCTGACTAACCAACGATTCCATATTGTTGACAACCATATCAAGTTAACAATGTCTCGTTCTATGTTTCTCCTCCGATTATGGTTGTGGGAGTAAAATTCAGACAAACTCCATTCTTGACCTCTGTCCAACCTTCAAACCCAGCTTTGAACAACAAATCACGGTCTTCTAGTGACTTGGCAATCGGAAAACGAATGTTGTTTATCTTTATCCACCTGAAAACAAAAGACAACTTCTATAGTTTATATTATCTCTTCCAATGATTCCTCTCTTCACCAATTGATCTCTAGTCGGGAGTTTATTGAGAATCACCCTCCAACTTAAAATAAGCACTTTAGAAGGTGCTTTGCACTGCCACATGTTTGACATGCCCTTCACTACTACTGCATCAATCTGAGCTGCAAAATCTTTAGTAATTAATTAGATGGTTAAACCGGGAGGTGATCTATTCCATTTTGGAAAGGAAACTGGTTGGGAAACGTCCCTTTAGCAAACAAATTACCTGACTTATACAGATTGGCAACCAACAAGATATGATTGGGGAAGGATTGTGGCGTTTGGGAGAATGGAAGCTTGCATTGGAAATTCAACATAAAAGGTGAGCTGGATGATCAGAACACAAAAGATCTCTTATATCGAAGCTTATATTAGCATACTTGTATCCAGATCAAGATTCTAGTGATGCGATGATATGGCCCTCAAAACCTGATAAAGTGTTCTCTGTCAAAACTTGTTATAACCTGCTCAAACTTGGAGTATCTTATTTAATTCACATGGTGATTGTATTGCTATATGATTATAATGGTTGATTCTATTGTATATTGGTTTGAGTATCCCTAGTACTCACACTCAATATACCTAATTAACGCCCACTAATCATTATTTTTTTTTGTTAACAATGCAAGAAAAGGATACAACTAGTATTTACACTGAAACGAAACTGTAAAAACAAAAGAAGATCAAATACACTAGGCAGTCTTTACTCATATTATGCTTGAACATAATGATGGAGTGGATTATTAAATCTCTTATTGTCCATAATTCTACAAAAGAAACATATTCTTCAAAACATTATTATATTTTCAAAATACTTTTTATTTTTCTTGTGCTACCCTTAGCAGTTTATTATTTCATTTTAGTATTATTTTCTATATATAGTAAATTGGTTAAAGTCTCCCTGGATCATATTGCCGCTACCATTACCGTTAAAAGTTCCGTCATTATTAATAGCCCTTCGACTAAATGACCCTTTTGCTCTTGAAGATTGCTGCTCTTCAAGAGTGGCACAATGAGGACAAGTTGAAGGCTTCCAAATTCCAGTTCTTCTTACTTCTTCCATCATATAAATTAATGCTGAAGCGGGATGTTGTGTCGGACCTTCCAACGTAGAATACAAACCCTCATTTTTTATTGATTCAACCTTTACTATAACCGAAAGGCCAATATCAATCTTAAAAAGATTTACATAAAAATCATGAATAAAATAGTAGTGTGCCACAGTCACCATAAACGGCTTTTCATCTTTACTCTTTTTCTTTCGCTCCACGACAACGAGACCTCTATTTGTACCTTCGGTGTGATAAAAGAGAAAACTCGATTCAGTAAAACCACGCCATTCATTACCGGACCTGCTCCAGTCAAAAGTTGATTTGAGTCTCGTAACTTCAAAGTCTCCCCTTGAATACTCGAACTTGGGCTCGAAGTCAGATGTTTCAAGGTAATTAGGTTCAACTTTTCTAATTGTAAAATGATTACGGATATCTAAGTTTTTATTATAATCACGTAGATTGAATGATGCAATGTTGCAATTATTACTCTCCCTATACTCCAGTTCACATTTTGACCAATCACTTACTGTGTATGTTACCTTAGTTAAGTTATTTGGTATCTCATTTTTATCTTCATCTTCTATCTTTTTCTCATCATCTACATCTTCATCTTCATCGGTATCTTCATCTTCGTCTTCATCTTCATCTTCTTCTTCATCTTCATCTTCATCTTCTTCTTCATCTTCTTCTTCTAACTTACTCTCTTTTTTCTTTATTACTTTAATAGCCACATGCCTTCCTAACTTTAATTGGCATGGAAAATTCATGCCATTGCATAAACTTCCACCGAGAGCGCTATTTCCCATTCGAATATCTGCAATAAATAATTCAATAAATTAGATTGAATAAATTTGCAGGAGCGTGATTTTAAATTGTGGTTCTGCTAGTGGATGCGGTAGCGATTGCAGATGTTGCGATTGCAGACATTATTTGTCTTGGGATGGGTATTGCGGCGTGAATATTTCTTGAAAAATATTTTAAATACACACTGCAATTGCGGAGATGACCACGTCGCCAATATGCGGCCACATTTGTAGTTGTGGATTGCAATTCAAAACTATGTACAAGAAAGAATAATTGACTATCAACATGTTGTGTATGAAAATAGAAAGTTATAGAGAAAAACTCCAAAAGTTATAGAGAAAAACTCCAAATTAACCGATGTCGAAAATATGAAGAATCATACCTTAATTACTATATAGCAAGGTCAGTAAGGATGATAATAAAAGAACTGGAAACTTTAGCTAACAAGTGCCTTCATTTTTTTTTTGCTATTGTATGATGTTCCTGAGGCCATATATATAGCAAATATATAGATATATAGAAGCGTTATTCATAAGCAAGGTTGAATTATTTAAATATAAAAGGGAATCATATCCTATAAATACTGCTTATAAAATCTTTTTATAAAATCTTTTCATAAACATATAATAATCAAAGGAGTGCAGGAATGATATGTTTCAAATACAAACCCTAAATACAACATCTTATTTGGTCACAAACCTAATACTTTTTCCTGATATAATAAAAATTCTCCACATGCATATTACCATTATTGTTTCCATTAACCACACCACCATTGTCTATAATGCTTGTGGAATATTTTTTACCACCATAAACATGTAATGACAGAGCGTCATCATCGCAATCTTCACTCTCTGAATCGCCATGGTTCCTTACCATATTAGCACAATGAGAGCATTTTGTGAGCTTCCAAATCCCGGTTTTCATCACATCATAAAACATGGAATTCAATGCTCTAGCAGGGTGTTGAACAGGTCCATGCACTCTAATATCCAAACCAGCTTCACTAGATAGCTGAATCCTTACAATCACAGAAAGACCGAATTCGATTTTATTTTGACTAAAAACATTCCAACTAGTACTACTAACCGCATAATAGTGTGCCACCGTTACCTTACAAGGCTTTTCATTATTCCAACTCTTTCTCATTTCTTCCAACACAAGAAACCCTCTCTTGCTTCCACTTTCATAAAGATAAACACATGTTTCAATAACAAAACCTGCAGTGTTAGTAGTCTTGTTATTCTTTTGCTTACAATTTTTGAAGGCTCCGTTTAACTTGATCGGAGGTGTGGCCGAGTTAAGTAAAGTTTTGTCTCTCTCTACTGCAAACCAAATGTTTCCATCTGAATACATTTCGTCACCGACTTGGAAGGTTGCACTATTCATCTTACCATCTTTGTTTGAAACTGTTCGTAGATCGAGTATACATTTTGAATTGTCGATAGTGTAAGATGCGTTCCATTTCATGATATCGAATACTTCACCCGTATGGCCATTTATGGCTTCATGCTCTACTTTGGTTACATCAATGGCACCATTACTTCCCAGTTGTTCATGATAGCTTGGAAAATTTCCCTTACTGAGACGATTAGCAGCTTGAAGATTGCTTCCCATGTTGATATATCTTTCTTGCTTGTGATGATATATTGAATATTTATAAATATATTGATAATGGAATCTTTTCCATGTAATTTAGTTGAAGAAGCGTGAGAATAACGCAAAGTATTTATTCAATTTCAATTATATGGCCTTTATTCTCTCTTTTATTAATGATTATATTCTGGATAAGTGCTTACTTGTTTTTATTTGTTAGAATCTCCCGCTTTTCTTTTTTATCTATGATCACTTTGTCTCAATTAATTTATTTTCCACTCCACTAATTATTGATGCTTTTGACGTTTTTTTAGGGTATGTTTGGATCGGTGATATATATGGAATAGAAAGGAATGTAGTGGTAACTAATTAGATTCTATTGTTTGAATTTGTAAATAATGAATGGAATGGAACATGATAGAATTCATTTCATTTCATTTGCAATTAGTTGCTATACTATATAGTTAAACAATATATAGTGGAAAATAAACGCTATTATTAAAAATATACAATCTAAATTATTCCCCTAATATGTGCATTTATATAAGTTAAATTTAATCATCTTAATTCAAGTAAGCCAAAGAAGAGTGAGTTAGTAGCTCAAATTTGCGTTTTGCCTCCTTTTATAGGGGGTTTGTTTGTTATTGAAATGTAAAAGGGAAGGCGAGAGATGCGGACAGCCGTAGGATGAATCTGATGGCTCTTATTGTTTCCTCCAATGTAGTCATGAATAATAATTTGTCCCATTGAGAAATGTGAATGGAAGTGTGAGATATAGAAGAATATCAGATCACTTATCTTTTGAGAATTCCGAATCAAAGTGATAAGAACGGCAATCTGAAATTATATTTTCAACAAATAAATGTTGATGTTCTAATTTTATATAATTGATTAATAAAATTTTCCACTTGCATGTTACTTACACACCGAATAACTATTAACTAGGGAAGCTAACTAGAAACAGAATAGTAACTAAATCATACAAGGCCAACTAACTAATTAATTTTTTTTAATAGGCAATGGATCTATTAAAAGGAGTATAAGAGATACTCCACCCAATTACAGAACGGAAAGCCCCTACGTCCTACAACAAAGGAGAGGTAGGGTATTCCACACATAAAAGTTACTAGAATCTAAAAGATTACAAAAGGAGCACATCCACTTCAACGCATTAAGGACTATCTCCGACAAACACTCATCGAAGTTGAAAGACTCTCCCTTAAAGATTGTGGCATTGCGCTTCAACCAAAGACTCCACACCGTAGCCAACCAAATGACCGCAATTGTTGTCCTTCTATCTAAACTTTTCACCATTTCGCATGAGGAGAAAAAACCTTCAAACTCCCCCAAATTTATTTCCTCAAAAGTTTCCGATCCAATTTTAAACCTTCCTCCAAATTCTTCCTGTTATCGAGCAAAGTCCACAAAGATGCGCTAAACATTCCGCCTCCGACGAACAAAACACACAACTTAAATCATTTGAATTCAACAAAATATCCCTCTTGAACAATTGATCCTTAGTAGGCATCCTATATTTTCTAATTAATCACTAGAACAACTATCTTTTCTAAAGTATGATACACCATTTATAATATTCATATCACCTTTGATCACAACATTACAATTGCCGTCGCCAGTAACGGAACCACCACTGTCTATAACAACTGCTCTATTTTATAAAAAATGCACCAATTAAAAAAAAAAGTAAAAGTCAAAAGGAAAAAAAAAAAGAGATTTGAAGCTTGGTCCATGAGCCACATTTTCTATCAATTGTTTCTTACGATTGAGGGAATAAGTTTTTTTTTTATTGATTTAGTAATAAAAAATTTGAAATACCCCAATTGAAAAATAAAAAGTAAAAACAACATGAGCCGAGATTCGAAATGCGATCCCTTAACAATTTTTTTTGTCTGTTGTTATCCATTACTAAAGGAATAGATTAATAGATTGTATTTATAAAAAAAATAATTAAAATGTGATCCGCCCAAGAATTTTACCTTGAATATTTTGTTGGATGAGGTGAAAGTTTTGTCGTAAAATATAATATTGTAGTGGTGATGACATGATGAAGGATCAAAGAAAAGTGCACAATCTGCAAGAATCTATGCAAGGAAATCTGAATTGAAGAGAAAATGAGGAAAAAAAAATTGCGTCTGATAGCATATTAACAAGGAAGAAGCTCATAACTAACTTGACCTTATAGATAGAAAATGTGACACATGTTTCTCTTACATTAATACAATACTACAGCTATGTGCTATCTATACAATATGGTGAAGCATCATAACAAGTCTAGTTATTTATAAATATTCATATCACCGATCACAACATTACAATTGCCGTTGCCAATAACCGAACCACCACTGTCTATAACAACTGCTCTATTAGACTTACCACCACGACCTCGTGGTGGCGGAAAACCGACATCACCATCTTCTCTCTCCCGTTGCCGCCGGAACAGCTGCCTTTCAATGTTTGGCAAGTTAGAACATAACATAGTTGGCTTCCAAATCTCAGTTTTCATTACTTGTTCAAACATGTTATGTAATGCTCCAATAGGGTGTTGACTAGGGCCTTCCACTTTAACCTTCAAACCAACTTTCTCACATGGTTCAATATTTACACTCACAGAAAGAGCAATGTCACTATTATTACTAAACATATTAAAAAGGCTACCAACAGTATAATAGTGTGCCACAGTTACCTTACAAGGCTTTTCATTTTCTCCTATCTTTCTCACCTCTTCCAACACAACTAGACCTCGTATATTCACACTGCTATAATGATAAGCACGTGTTTCCATAACATTACCCGATCCAATAATAGTCTTGCTATGCTTTTTCTTACCATTTTCAAATTCTCTATCTAGATAGATATGAAAAGCAGGAGAGGCGAGAAAAATTTCGTCATTTTGTATTGTAAAACTAATGCAGCTAGGTTTGTAATTGAAATATAACCTACACAAGAGTTGAAAATATACTTTATACGTCGACAATATGCCATCTTTGGTTACTTGTTTAGATGGCATGACTTTGAATGTACACAACTCAGAACCATATACAGTGTAGGACGCCGTCCACTCCCATATTGAACCTTCATATCTTTGAGATTTGGTTACATCAATGGAACTCATAGTTCCCAACTTTTCATGGTAGCTTTTAAAATCATCATCAGTTAGACGATTAACACCTTCAAGATTGTTTCTCATGTTGATTTATATCTATTCTCACAACAAATAAATTTCGTAAGTTAAATTGAAAAACATAGAAGCTAAATATGCCCTTATATTATAATGGATTGTTTGCATGCGTTAGTCTAACGCAATCTTACACTCCATTAAATTTCGTATGGCATTTTTTTATTCTCTTTGACTAATTTAAGCATACCACTTTTCTATGTTTTCATTTATACTCTATCTCTCTCTCCAATAATTCTTTTGTTTGATTCTTCGTTTATCTTTTTATCTATCACTTTTCTCATGGATTTTAATATGGTCCATTTGTTAGAACTTGGAATAATAAGTTTGATGACTAATTGAATATGGAAAAAGGAATTTCACGACTTAAATTAATCCAACCATTTGAGGTGATTTGAGATATCTATGATTTTAGAGAATCTAAAATAAATTTACTAAGAGATAGAACACAACAAAAACGCCCACTTAACATAAAAAGTGAATTGAATATATTTTTAAAAAAAGAGCATAAGTGTTAGATGCTATGATCCATAATTAGATTAGATGCTATTATATATAGATAAACAAGATATTGCGGAAGAAAAAAGCTATTATTAAAAATATACAGTCAAAATTATTCCCCAAAATATGTGCAATTATATAAGTTAAATTCTTCATTGTTGTTCCGTATGTTTCAACAAGATTCTAGAACACATATTTGGAAGCGTGGTTCAACATGTGTTGAATGTTGAAACATACGAATTAAATTAAGGTTTATCAATGGAAAAATTGAAGAAGACGAAAATTAAAGAATTTGAGAGATAATAAAAGAGAGTGGACAAATTGACATTAACCACAATAGGAGTAGTGAGCTCCTTATATAGTACAAAGTTACAAATGAATGGGAACTAACAAAGCACCCAAACAGAAAATAAAAAATAGCTCAGCTACAGTGTAACCGGTTACGGCAAACAGCGTAACGGGTTACGCTACTACAATAGCGCCAACAAATTATGTTTCACGGGTTCGTAACCGGTTATGGCAAATAGTGTAACCGGTTACGGCAAACAGCGTAACCAGTTACGCTACTACAATAGCGCCAACAAATTCTGTTTCACGGGTTCGTAACCGGTTATGGCAAACAACGTAACCGGTTACGCGAACTAAAATGGTAAAAGACCAACAGTTTCAAAAACCACCTCACTTCAGTTGGTCAAAATCAAGCATGCTCAACTTCATCTTCAGCCTCTTGAACACTTCATTTGTCACCCTTTGGTCAACAAATCAGCCACTTGATCTTCGCTTCGACAATATCCCAATCGTAACTTTCCATCGCTCACTAACTCCCTCAAACAATGAAATCCCATCTCTATATGCTTGTTTCTTCTGTGGGCAATCGGATTCTTCACAAGGTTAATCGCAGAAACATTATCAACAAGGACAGTAATAGCTAGCCTCACCCTCACTAGTATTAAGCTCCTTCAATAGATTCATAAGTCACATGGCTTGGCAAGTACACAATGACGCTGCAATATACTCGACCTCACAAGATGAGAGTGCTACCACCGGTTCCTTTTTCGAACACCAAGAGATTGGTGTCCTACCAAGCATAAAGATGTATCAAGCCGTTGACTTTCTATCATCTTTATCACCACACCCATTAGAATCGGTGAAACCAAATAAATCACACTTTTGGCCCGTATCCGATGCCGGAAAGAAAATTCCACAACCAAGAATTCCTTTAACATATCTAAGACCACCTCCAGCAGAGGTTTTTCATCATGGTTCGCCAGCATGAAGCAAATTTTTTAACAAAAGCATTGTTACAGCTGTTCAACGGATTAATAACATGCACCGTTGCTTCATCAATTTTTTATATTAAAATATTAAAACTCTATTTGCTTCTTTTGTTTTCTCAATTTATTTTTTTTATTAGCACAATTTTAAAAGTCTATTTTTACCAACACAATTTTTTTATTAACACAATATTAAAATATTAAAACATGCAACATTACCAACACAATTTTTTCACTTTTATTTTCTCTCTCACAATTTCATTATTTTATTTATAAATTTTTAACTTTTTTCCAAAAATTTATTCTTATTATTATCTTAAGTGATATAAAATTTAATATGAATAAAATATTAAAATATAAAGTAAAGTTGTGGGACCTAATATGAGTTTCTCAAAGTTGCACTATTGAAACAAAAAATTAGTTGAGTTACTTTAAGCTGACGTGGCTTAATAGGTCCCACAAAAAACCCAAAAATGAATTCACGGTTGGAGATGCTCTGAGGATCCTTTTGATGGGCGGCGGAGCCCACTAAACGGGCGGCGTATGCTTTGGAAAAGTGGTGCCGTTCGACAACCCCACTTGCAACCCCTTTTATCTCATTTTTTTATATTTTCATTGTTTCATGTTTGTTTCTTATTATCCTTCTCGTAATATCAATTCGGTGGAACTCTCTTACATTAATACAATACAAGACTATATATATACAAGATGGTGAAGCATCATAAAAAGTCTGGTTATTTATAAATATTCATATCACCCATCACAACATTACAATTGCCGTTGCCAGTAACTAAATCATACAAGACTAACTAACTAATTAATTAATCACTAGAAAAACTATCTTTTCTAAAGTATGATACACCATTTAAAATATTCATATCACCTTTGATCACAACATTACAATTGCCATCGCCAACAACCGAACCACCACTGTCTATAACAACTGCTCTATTTGACTTACCACCATGACCTCGTGGTGGCGGAAAACCGACATCACCATCTTCTCTCTTCGGTTGTCGCCGGAACAGCTGCCTTTCAATGTTAGACAAGTTAGGACATAACATAGTTGGTTTCCAAATCTCGGTTTTCATAACTTGTTCAAACATATTATGTAATGCTCCAATAGGGTGATGACTAGGGCCTTCCACTGTAACCTTCAAACCAACTTTCTCACATGGTTCAATATTTACAATCACAGAAAGAGCAATGTCTCTTTTATTGAAACTAAACATATTAAAGCTACCAATAGTATAATAGTGTGCCACAGTTACCTTACAAGGCTTTTCATTATCTCCTATCTTTCTCACCTCTTCCAACACAACTAGACCTCTTATATTCCCACTGGTATAATGATAAGCACGTGTTTCCATAACATAACCCGATCTAATAATACTCTTTTTATGCTTTTTCTTACTATATTCAAATTCTCTATCTAGAGAGATATAAGGATCAGGAGAGGCGAGAAAAGCTTCGTCATTTTGTATTGTAAGACTAATGCAGCTATGTTGTAATCCGTAAGATAACCTACACAAGAGTTGGAAATATACTTTATACGTCGACAATATGCCATCTTTGGTTACTTGTTTAAATGGCATGACTTTGAATGTACACAACTCTAAACCATATATACTGTAGGACGCCGTCCACTCCCATATTAAACCTTCATATCTTTGAGATTTGGTCACATCAATGGAACTAAAACTTCCCAAATTTTCATGGTAGATTTTAAAATCATCATCAGTTAGACGATTAACACCTTCAAGATTGTTTCTCATGTTGATTTATATGTATTCTCACAACAAATGAACATCCAAACTGGATATGTAAGTTATATTGAAAAACATAGAAGCTAAATATGCCCTTATATTATAATGGATTGTTTGCATGCATGCGTTAGTCCAACGCAGTCTTATACCATTAGATTTCGTATGGCATTTTTTTATTCTCTTTGACTAATTTAGGCATACCACTATTTTGTGTTTCCGAATATTTATACTTTATCTCTCACTCTCCAATAATTCTTGATAATGTTAGTACCAACTACTTTTTGTTTGATTCTTCAATTATCTTTTTATTTTCTCATGGGTTTTTATGGTTCATTTGTTAGAACTTGCAATTATAAGTATGGAAAGGTGTAGTAAGTATGAGACGAGGGGTTAGAGGACAGACAAAAGGACAGTAACTGCGAGTAGGCACGTTACATATATGTTGGCTACTTCTTGTGAAGAAATTTCAAGGATGCCCCTGTGTCACATATATTGCAGGCATTCTCGGGCTTTGGTCTCGGGAATGGGTCGGATCCGTAGTTCAGGAGCTATTCTTCGGGGATGAACTCCCGGGGATGTGTACCTCACCTTCTCTTTTTGTTGTTTCCTTATGGGTGAATTTCTATGTGAGATTTGCACCCAGAAAATTGGACGAGTTGAATCGTTGTAGCAGTTCAATGACGGTTCCATGGTTCTCTATAGTCATATGAGTTATTTACCATGTAGATTGGAAATGTACGCTATTAGGTCTTGTTTCCGAGAGCAGATAGACAGGTAACCCCGGAAGACCAGACCTTGAGGGTAGCTCCCGAGAGAAGGCTGGAAGGTAAATCCGAAAGACCTATTCTGGAGGAAGCATGTACCTAATATCCGAACATGTGATATGCTCTTAGAGTATCTAATCGGGTGGTCAGTGGACACTCAATCGTGGTGCTGTGAGTTGATAGGCTTTCATGTACTAGATAATGAGGAAACCTTAGGGGCTGGCATGGATTTTTAGTTTGTGTATGTGACCTGTAGAGCCGAGTGGACCCATAAGATAGGGGAACTCATTGAGATTTAGTAATCTCACCCCATTCATCTTATTATTTTTTAGGTACTGTGCAAGATCGAGTTTTGCTCGATGCTTGGATCAAGAGTTTTTAATCAGATGTCGCGAAGACCATGCCTGATCTTTTCTTCCGTTGTGTATTATTATCATTGTGTAGATATATTCATTGTATCCATCTTCAAGATGATTTTGAAATGTATACATCTTATGTTATTATTCCTGACTTTTGTATGTACTCAGTACCAGTTATTAGTATTCTGCTGATATGATTCTAGACACATATTGGTAGGGTATTACAGATGGATTTCATCATCAGTTGTGTTCTGATGTTGAACACTCTATAGGCCCTGATGTTTGTTTAATATCCCAAGAATATGCCTTCATCACTTTTGGAGTCCATTTTTCTCCTTTGGTCTCGATCTGTTAGGATATAGCACTTGCTTCCAAAAACATAAAAGTACTTGACACTTGGTTTCTTTCCTCTCCAGAGTTCATACAGAGTTGAGGAGGTTCCTTTTCTCAATGTAACTCTGTTATGGACATAGCAGGGTGTGTTCATAGCCTCAGCCCAAAAATACATGGGAAGTTTCTTAGCATGAATCATTGCTCTAGCTGATTCTTGTATAGTCCTGTTTTTCCTTTCTACTAATCCGTTTTGTTGGGGTGTAATAGAGGAGGAGAACTCATGACTAATTACTCCAGTTGAGCACAATTCAGCAAATCTGGCATTCTCAAATTCTTTTCCATGATCGCTTCTGATTCTGATGACAGTGCTTTCCTTTTCTCTTTGGAGTCTAGTGCAGAGCTCTTTAAAGACATCAAATACGTCGGATTTTTCTCTAATGCAGCTTATCCATGTGTATCTGGAAAAATTATCAACTACTACATAAGCATACCTTTTTCCTCCAAGACTTTCCACTTGCATTGGTCCCATTAGATCCATATGCAATAGTTCCATAGTTTTAGAGGTGGTGAGTTGACTGACCCTTGGGTGAGAGGTCCTGGTTTGCTTGCCAACCTGACATTCTCCACAAACTTTGCCTTCATTAATCTGTAGCTTAGGTATTCCTCTCACAACTTCTTTGTTTATGATCTTTTTCATTCCTCTCAAATGCAGATGTCCCAGTTTTTGATGCCAGAGTCTAACTTCTTTTTCCTCTTTTGCCATGGTACATATTGATGAATGACTTGCTATTTTGGGTTCCCATAAGTAGAAGTTGTCTTTGGATCTTACTCCCTTCATGACCTCTATACCTTCTTCATTAGTGACCACACATTTATCTTTGGTAAATCTGACTTTTAGGCCTTGGTCACATAGCTGACTGATGCTGATCAAGTTTGCAGCTAGACCTTTGACTAGTAGAACACTGTCTAGTTGAGGTGCTCCTGCATGCTCTAGTTTTCCTACCCCTTTAATCTCTCCTCTGGCTCCATCACCAAAGGTTACATACTGGTGGAATGTGGATTGATTTCTTCCCAAAGGTTTTTCATTCCTGTCACGTGTTTTGAACATCCACGGTCAAAGTACCAGTCTCCTTTGGTTGACACCCTTAAGGAGGTATGAACAATTAAAGCATAACATTTAGCAACCCATCATTGTTTCGTGAGAATGTTGTGCTGGTTGAGATTGCTTGTATATTTTTTCCACGGGTATCCAATCAGTTCATAGAAAAATTGTTTCAGGTGGCCAAATCTCCTACAATAGTGGCATCTCCATTCTTGAAATTTCCCTTTTGTTTGGTTCCAATTCCTCGTTTCATGATGTCGTGACATCGATGCTGACATCTGCTTAATAGGAAGTGTTTCTGGTTCTGACTCTTTTGACCCTATATTAGATTCATTTCCAAATCCTAATCCATACCGATTTTCTCCTTTTTGACCAATTTCAAGAATCTTTTCAAGGGAGTCAGTTCCATTGTTCAGCATTCTAATTGATCGTGACATCTGATCTAGTTTGTAGTTGAAGATGCTGATTTCACCATTGAGATGTGCTATGGTTGCTAGAAGTTCTATTTTCTCGAATTTCAGTTCTTCTATAACTTTCTTTTGTTTCTCCTTTATCCTCCACATTTAAGCACTCTTGATCCTTAGATCATTGTATGAGATGGTCAATTCTTCAAAGGTAGGGACCTTTTTGTTATTTTTATGATTAAGTGTATATACACTTGTTAGAGCAGCACATTCCTCTTCACTATAAATATCTGTGTTTTCATCCGATCGAGTGGCAGACATACCTTTTCTTTGCACTTTGAGGTAGGTGGGACATTCAGCTTGAATGTGTCCATATCCTTCACAAGTGTGACACTGAATTTCTCTTTCCAGAGCTACCTTTTCTTCAGTTGAGGTTCTTGTGTTAGGAGCATATTGTCGCGGGTCAAAAAATGATCGCCACGGAATATAACAAACAGAGTCGCCACCAAATTTTATTTATTCCAACAGGAAATGGAAAATATTGATAAAACCCACAAATGAAATGAAATGGACAAAGATGGTCTTCGCAACCAGATTCGGATTCGGGAGTCGGTTAAGCAAGGGGAAGGTATTAGCACCCCTTACCTCCATCGTACTCGATGGGACCCATTTAGTTGTTTTGCAATCGAGAGTTAGCTTAAGTCTACGTTTATTTAATGAAGAGAAAGAACATGTTTTGTTTTTTTAATTATGGAGGAAAAGGAAAATATTTTTTTTATTATGCTCGCCAAGACGTTTAAGTCTTGTGCCTACGTATTCCCTCGTGCAATGGGAAAGTCAGAGCGTTCGTAGTTCGAGTCTACAAAATTAGGTTTTTTATTAGTGTGCTCGCCAAGACATTTGAATCTTGCGCCTACATATCTTCAATGGAAGAATCAGAGCGATTGTAGTTCGAAAGAACTACGAGTTTGTTGATTGATTTTAGGATGGATGATTGCGGACGTTTAGTAAAGTGTTTGAGCATAGGTGTTCCCCTAACGCGTCCTTTACCCAAGGTATTCAAGAGGAGCGAGCCCCATTGTCACTTGTTGTCCTTGTTAATCAATGTATTTTAATTCAAAAGTTCAAGGTATTCAAGAGGTGTCCACCCGTTGTCACATAACACTTTGATTTAATGTTTGATTCAAAGGATCGAAGGTATTCAAGAGGTGTTCACCCCTTGTCACTTGATCTCTTTGATTTAATGTTTGATTTAATGGATCGAAGGTATTCAAGACATGTTCACCCCTTGTCACTTGATCTCTTTGATTTAATTAAGAAAGAATTTTCAAAGTTTGATTCAAAGGATCGAAGGTATTCAAGAGGTGTGCACTTCTTGTCACTTAATCACTTTGATTTAATGTTTGATTCAATAGATCAAGGTATTCAAGAGGTGTTCACCCCTTGTCACTTAATCTCTTGATTGGATTAATGTGTTTTGATTCAAAGGATCAAGGTATTCAAGAGGTGTGCACTTCTGTCACTCAATCACTTGAAATTGTATATGATAGTCCATGTTTTAGGAGAAGGGAAAGAAATTTCTGAAATTGCATATGATAGACCATATTTTATGGAAAAGGGAAAGAAATTCCAAAAATTGCATATGACAGTCCACGTTTTTGGAGAAGGGAAAGAAATTTGTAGAAATTGCATATGATAGACCATGTTTTTGGAGAAGTGAAAGAAATTATAGAAATTGCATATGATAGTCCTCGTTACTGGAAAAGGGAAAGAAATTCCTGATATTGCATTTGATAGTCCATGCTTTTGATAAGGGAAAGAAATTTGTAGAAATTGTATATGCTAGACCACGTTTTTAAGAAGGGAAAGAAAGTCCAGAAATTGCATATGATAGTCCATGTTTTTGAATAAAGGAAAAAATTTCCTGAAATGGTCTATGATAGTCCACTTTTTTGGAGAAGGAAAAGAAATTCCTGAAATTGTATTTGATAGTCCATGTTTTTGAAGAAAGGAAAAAAATCCTGAAATTGTATATGATAGTCCACGTTTTTGGAGAAGGGAAATCAGTTCCAAAAATTGCATATGATAGTCCTCGTTATTGGAGAAGTGAAACGAATTCCTGAAATTGCATATGATAGTCTACGTTTTTTGAGAAGGGAAAGAAATTTGCAAAAATTGCATAAGCTAGTCCTTGTTTTTGAGAAGGGAAAGAAATTCAGGAAATTGCATATGATAGTCCAGGTTTTTAACGAAAGAAAAAAAACTCCTGAAATTGTATATGATAGTCCATGTTTTGGGAGAAGGTAAAGAAATTTCAGAAATTGCATATGATAGACCATATTTTATGGAAAAGGGAAAGAAATTCCAAAAATTTCATATGATAGTCCATGTTTTTGGAAAAGGGAAAGAAATTTGTAGAAATTGCATATGATAGACCATGTTTTTTGGAGAAGTGAAAGAAATTATAGAAATTACATATGATAGTCCTCGTTATTGGAAAAGGGAAAGCAATTCCTGATATTGCATATGATAGTCTGTGTTTTTGATAAGAGAAGGAAATTTGCAGAAATTGCATATGCTAGACCACATTTTTAAGAAGGGAAAGAAAGTCCAGAAATTGCATATGATAGTCCATGTTTATGAATAAAGGAAAAAATTTCCTGAAATGGTTTATGATAGTCCACGTTTTTGGAGAAGGGAAATCAATTCCTAAAATTGTATTTGATAGTCCATGTTTTTGAAGAAAGGAAAACAATCCTGAAATTGCATATGATAGTCCATGTTTTTGGAGAAGGGTAATCAATTCCAAAAATTGCATATGATAGTCCTCGTTAGTGGAGAAGTGAAAGGAATTCCTAAAATTGCATATGATAGTCTACATTTTTTGAGAAAGGAAAGAAAATTGCAGAAATTGCATATGCTAGACCACATTTTTGGGAAGGGAAAAAAATTCCAGAAATTGCATATGATAGTCCACGTTTTTAAAGAAAGAAAAAAAACTCCTGAAATTGTATATGATAGATCATGTTTTGGGAGAAGGGAAAGAAATTTCTGAAATTGCATATGATAGACCATATTTTATGAAAAAGTGAAAGAAATTCCAAAAATTGCATATGATAGTCCACGTTTTTGGAGAAGGGAAAGAAATTTGTAGAAATTGCATATGATAGACCATGTTTTTTGAGAAGTGAAAGAAATTATAGAAATTACATATGATAGTCCTCGTTATTGGAAAAGGGAAAGAAATTCCTGATATTGCATATGGTAGTCCATGCTTTTGATAAGGGAAGGAAATTTGTAGAAATTGCATATGCTAGACCACATTTTTAAGAAGGGAAAGTAAGTCCAGAAATTGCCTATGATAGTCCATGTTTTTGAATAAAGGAAACAATTTCCTGAAATGGTCTATGATAGTCCACTTTTTTGGAGAAGGAAAAGAAATTCCTGAAATTGTATTTGATAGTCCATGTTTTTGAAGAAAGGAAAAAAAATCCTGAAATTGTATATGATAGTCCAAGTTTTTGGAGAAGGGAAATCAATTCCAAAAATGGCATATGATAGTCCTCGTTATTGGAGAAGTGAAAGGAATTCCTGAAATTGCATATGATAGTCTACGTTTTTTGAGAAGGGAAAGAAATTTGCAGAAATTGCATAAGCTAGACCTTGTTTTTGAGAAGGGAAAGAAATTCAAGAAATTGCATATGATAGTCCACGTTTTTAATGAAAGAAAATAACTCCTGAATTTGTATATGATAGTCCATGTTTTGAGAGAAGGGAAAAAAATTTCAGAAATTGCATATGATAGACCATATTTTATGGAAAAGGGAAAGAAATTCCAAAAATTGCATATGATAGTTCACGTTTTTGGAGAAAGGAAAGAAATTTGTAGAAATTGCATATGATAGACCATTTTTATTGAGAAGTGAAAGAAATAATAGAAATTGCATATGATAGTCCTCGTTATTGGAAAAGGGAAAGAAATTCTTGAAATTTTATTTGATAGTCCATGTTTTTGATAAGGGAAAGATATTTGCAGAAATTGCATATGTTAGACCACATTTTTGGGAAGGGAAAGAAATTCCAGAAATTGCATATGATAGTCAACAGTTTTTAAGAAAGGAAAAAAATTCGTAAAATTGTATATCATAGTCCACGCTTTAGGAGAACGAAAAGAAATTTCATAAATTACATATGATAGACCATATTTTTTGGAAAAGGGATAGAAATTCGAGAAATTGCATATGATAGTTCACGTTTTTGACGAAAGGAAAAAAACTCCTGAAATTGTATATCATAATCCATGTTTTAGGAGAACAAAAAGAAATTTCTGAAATTGCATATGATAGACCATATTTTTTGGAAAAAGGGATAGAAATTCCAAGAATTGAATATGATAGTCCATATGTTTGGTGAAGGGGATGAAATTTGCAGAAATTGCATATCATAGTCCTCGTTTTTAGAGAAGGGAAAGGAATTCCTAAAATTGCATATGATAGTCCATGTTTTTTGATAACGAAATGAAATTTGCAGGAATAGCTTATGCTAGACTACGTTTTTGGAGAAGGGAGAGAAATTCCATAAACTGCATGTGATATCCACGTTTTTGAAGAAAAGAAAAAAATTCCTGATATTGTCTATGTTAGCCCATGTTTTTGGAGAAGCGAAATAAATTTCAGAAATTGCATATGATAGACCATATTTTTTTGAAAAGGGAAAGAAATTTCTGAAATTGAATATGATAGTCCACGTTTTTGGAAAACGGAAAGAAATTTTAAAAATTGCATATGATAGACCATAATTTTTTGAAAAGGGAAAGAAATTTCATAAAATTCAATGATATTCCTCGTTATTGGAAAAGGGAAAGAAATTACGAAATTTGCATATGATTGTCCACTTTTTTTAGAAGGGAAAACAAATTCCATAAATTGCTTATGATAGTCCACGTTTTTGCCGAAAGGAAAGAAATTCCATAAATTGTATATGATAGTCCACGTTTTTGAAGAAAGGAAAGACATTCCTGAAATTGTATATGATAGTCCATGTTTTTGAAGAAAGGAAAAAAAATCCTGAAATTGTATATGATATTCCACATTTTTGTAGAAGGGAAATCAATTCCGAAAATTTTATATGATAGTCCTCGTTATTGGAGAAATAAATGGAATTCCTGAAATTGCATATGATAGTCTACGTTTTTTGAGAAGGGAAAGAAATAGTCAGAAATTGCATATGCCAGACCTTGTTTTTGAGAAGGGAAAGAAATTCCAAAAACTGCATATGATAGTCCACGTTTTTAATGAAAGGAAAAAAACTCCTGAAATTGTATATGATAGTCCATGTTTTGGGAGAAGTGGAAGAAATTTATGAAATTGCATATGATAGACCATATTTTATGGAAAAGGGAAAGAAATTTGCAGAAAATGCATATGCTAGACCACGTTTTTAATAAGGGAAAGAAAGTCTAGAAATTGCACATGATAGTACATGTTTTTGAAGAAAGGAAAAAATTTCCTGAAATGGTCTATGATAGTCAATTTTTTTTGAGAAGGGAAAGAAATTCCTGAAATTGTATATGATAGTCCACGTTTTTGGATAAGGGAAATCAATTCCAAAAATTGCATATGATAGTCCTCGTTATTGGAGAAGTGAAAGGAATTCTTGAAATTGCATATGATAGTCTACGTTTTTTGAGAAGGGAAAGAAATTTGCAGAAATTGCATATGCTAGACCTTGTTTTTGAGAAGGGAAAGAAATTCCAAAAATTGCATATGATAGTCCACATTTTTAATGAAAGGAAAAAAACTCCTGAAATTGTATATGATAGTCCACGTTTTTAATGAAAGGAAAAAAACTCCTGAAATTGTATATTATAGTCCATGTTTTGGGAGATGGGAAAAAAATTTCTGAAATTGCATATGATAGACCATATGTTATGGAAAAGGGAATGAAATTCCAAAAATTGCATATGATAGTCCACGTTTTTGGAGAAGGGAAAGAAATTTGTATAAATTACATATGATAGACCATGTTTTTTGAAAAGTGAAAGAAATTATAGAAATTGCATATGATAGTCCTCGTTATTGGAAAAGGGAAAGAAATTCCTGATATTGCATATGATAGTCCATGCTTTTGATAAGGGAAAGAAATTTGCGGAAATTGCATATGCTAGACCACGTTTTTAAGAAGGGAAAGAAAGTCCAGAAATTGCATATGATAGTTCATGTTTTTGAAGAAAGGAAATTTTTTCCTGAAATGGTCTATGATAGTCCACGTTTTTGGGGAAGGGAAAGAAATTCCTGAAATTGTATTTGATAGTCCATGTTTTTGAAGAAAGGAAAAAAATCCTTAAATTGTATATGATAGTCCACGTTTTTGGAGAAGGGAATTCAATTCCAAAAATTGCATATGATAGTCCTCGTTATTGGAGAAGTGAAAGGAATTCCTGAAATTGCATATGATA
Source organism: Vicia villosa (assembly GCF_029867415.1). Classification (NCBI taxonomy): domain Eukaryota; kingdom Viridiplantae; phylum Streptophyta; class Magnoliopsida; order Fabales; family Fabaceae; genus Vicia; species Vicia villosa. Next base: position 37,876 of record NW_026705794.1, on the reverse strand, counting down.
GGCTACGTTTTTTGAGAAGGGAAAGAAATTTGCAGAAATTGCATATGCTAGACCACATTTTTGGGAAGGGAAAGAAATTCCAGAAATTGCATATGATAGTCCACAGTTTTTAAGAAAAGAAAAAAATTCGTAAAATTGTATATCATAGTCCACGCTTTAGGAGAACGAAAAGAAATTTCAGAAATTGCATATGATAGACCATATTTTTTGGAAAAGGGATAGAATTTCCAAAAATTGCATATGATAGTTCACGTTTTTTACGAAAGAAAAAAAACTCCTGAAATTGTATATCATAATCCATGTTTTAGGAGAACAAAAAGAAATTTCTGAAATTGCATATGATAGACCATATTTATTTGGAAAAAGAGATAGAAATTCCAAAAATTGAATATGATAGTCCATATGTTTGGGGAAGGGGATGAAATTTGTAGAAATTGCATATCATAGTCCTCGTTATTAGAGAAGGGAAAGGAATTCCTAAAATTGCATATGATAGTCCATGTTTTTTGATAACGAAATGAAATTTGCAGGAATTGCTTATGCTAGACTACGTTTTTGGAAAAGGGAGAGAAATTCCATAAACTGCATATGATATCCACGTTTTTGAAGAAAGGAAATTTTTTCCTGAAATGGTCTATGATAGTCCACGTTTTTGGGGAAGGGAAGAAATTCCTGAAATTGTATTTGATAGTCCATGTTTTTGAAGAAAGGAAAAAAATCCTGAAATTGAATATGATAGTCCACGTTTTTGGAGAAGGGAATTCAATTCCAAAAATTGCATATGATAGTCCTCGTTATTGGAGAAGTGAAAGGAATTCCTGAAATTGCATATGTTAGACTACGTTTTTTGAGAAGGGAAAGAAGTTTGCAGAAATTGCATAAGCTAGACCTTGTTTTTGAGAAGGGAAAGAAATTAAAGAAATTGCATATGATAGTCCACGTTTTTAACGAAAGAAAAAAAACTCTTGAAATTGTATATGATAGTCCATGTTTTGAGAGAAGGGAAAAAAATTTCAGAAATTGCATATGATAGACCATATTTTATGGAAAAGGGAAAGAAATTCCAAAAATTGAATATGATAGTTCACGTTTTTGGAGAAAGGAAAGAAATTTGTAGAAATTGCATATGATAGTCCACGTTTTTGGAGAAAGGAAAGAAATTTGTAGAAATTGCATATGATAGACCATGTTTTTTGAGAAGTGAAAGAAATTATAAAAATTGCATATGATAGTCCTCGTTATTGGAAAAGGGAAAGAAATTCTTGAAATTTTATTTGATAGTCCATGTTTTTGATAAGGGAAAGACATTTGCAGAAATTGCATATGCTAGACCACATTTTTGGGAAGGGAAAGAAATTCCAGAAATTGCATATGATAGTCAACAGTTTTTAAGAAAGGAAAAAAATTCGTAAAATTGTATATCATAGTCCATGCTTTAGGAGAAAGAAAAGAAATTTCATAAATTGCATATGATAGACCATATTTTTTGAAAAAGGGATAGAAATTCCAGAAATTGCATATGATAGTTCACGTTTTTGACGAAAGGAAAAAAACTCCTGAAATTGTATATTATAATCCATGTTTTAGGATAACAAAAATAAATTTCTGAAATTGCATATGATAGACCATATTTTTTGGAAAAAGGGATAGAAATTCCAAGAATTGAATATGATAGTCCATATGTTTGGGGAAAGGGATGAAATTTGCAGAAATTTCATATCATAGTCCTCGTTTTTAGAGAAGGGAAAGGAATTCCTAAAATTGCATATGATAGTCCATGTTTTTTGATAACAAAATGAAATTTGCAGGAATTGCTTATGCTAGACTACGTTTTTGGAGAAGGGAGAGAAATTCCATAAACTGCATATGATATCCACGTTTTTAAAGAAAAGAAAAAAATTCCTAATATTGTCTATGTTAGCCCATGTTTTTGGAGAAGCGAAATAAATTTCAGAAATTGCATATGATAGACCATATTTTTTTGAAAAGGGAAAGAAATTTCTGAAATTGAATATGATAGTCCACGTTTTTGTAAAACGGAAAGAAATTTTAAAAATTGCATATGATAGACCATAATTTTTTGAAAAGGGAAAGAAATTCCATAAAATTCAATGATATTCCTCGTTATTGGAAAAGGGAAAGAAATTACGAAATTTGCATATGATTGTCCACTTTTTTTCGAAGGGAAAGAAATTCCATAAATTGCTTATGATAGTCCACGTTTTTGCCGAAAGGAAAGAAATTCCATAAATTGTATATGATAGTCTACGTTTTTTGAGAAGGGAAAGAAATTTGCAGAAATTGCATATGCAAGACCTTGGTTTTGAGAAGGGAAAGAAATTCCAGAAATTGCATATGATAGTCCACGTTTTTAATGAAAGGAAAAAAACTCCTGAAATTGTATATGATAGTCCATGTTTTGGGAGAAGGAAAAGAAATTTCTGAAATTGCATATGATAGACCATATTTTATGGAAAAGGGAAAGAAATTTGCAGAAAATGTATATAATAGACCACGTTTTTAGGAAGGGAAAGAAAGTCCAGAAATTGCATATGATAGTACATGTTTTTGAAGAAAGGAAAAAATTTCCTGAAATGGTCTATGATAGTCCACGTTTTTAGAGAAGGGAAAGAAATTCCTGAAATTGTATTTGATAGTCCATGTTTTTGAAGAAAGGAAAAAAATCCTGAAATTGTATATGATAGTCCAAGTTTTGGGAGAAGGGAAATCAATTCCAAAAATTGCATATGATAGTCCTCGTTATTGGAGAAGTGAAAGGAATTCCTGAAATTGCATATGATAGTCTACGTTTTTTGAGAAGGGAAAGAAATTTGCAGAAATTGCATATGCTAGACCTTGTTTTTGAGAAGGGAAAGAAATTCCAAAAATTGCATATGATAGTCCACGTTTTTAATGAAAGGAAAAAAACTCCTGAAATTGCATATGATAGTCCACGTTTTTAATAAAAGGAAAAAAACTCCTGAAATTGTATATTATAGTCCATGTTTTGGGAGATGGGAAAGAAATTTCTAAAATTGCATATGGTAGACCATATGTTATGGAAAAGGGAATGAAATTCCAAAAATTGCATATGATAGTCCACGTTTTTGGAGAAGGGAAAGAAATTTGTATAAATTGCATATGATAGACCATGTTTTTCGAAAAGTGAAAGAAATTATAGAAATTGCATATGATAGTCCTTGTAATTGGAAAAGGGAAAGAAATTCCTGATATTGCATATGATAGTCCATGCTTTTGATAAGGGAAAGAAATTTGCGGAAATTGCATATGCTAGACCACGTTTTTAAGAAGGGAAAGAAAGTCCAGAAATTGCATATGATAGTTCATGTTTTTGAAGAAAGGAAATTTTTTCCTGAAATGGTCTATGATAGTCCACGTTTTTGGGGAAGGGAAAGAAATTCCTGAAATTGTATTTGATAGTCCATGTTTTTGAAGAAAGGAAAAAAATCCTTAAATTGTATATGATGGTTGTTGAATGCAGTATAGGGCAAGCAACAAACAAGATTTAGAAATATTGATCCGGGAATTATCGTCCTTAGAGATGGAGAGATGCCATTCAACAGTTTCTACGGTTTCGAGCTCGGGATTGAATGAGCTAAAAGTAAACAAAGATATAGACAGGAAAAGAATAAACACATTCTTAGAAGAGAAATAACTTATCAGGAATGTAAATATATTCACTCTTCACAAACATACACTTACCGACCCGTTATACTCAACCTACAATACTCATCTATGTCATCACGTATCTCTCACATAAGCGTCCATCTCTGGAGCACAAATGAGATCATCACACAACTAAGGTTATCTCTAACGCGAAGCTACGAGAACATCCGTATTCTCGCGTAGGCGATCTCTCGCGCGCCGCTCAAACACGAAAGCATTAAGAACAGATACAAACAGTGAATGCTAGCTCTAAATCTATCTCTAGAGTTCAGAACTAACAGAATATCATCCTAGATAAAGATTCAAGAAGTTAATCTCTAAAGCATCCCAAATCCCCAGCATAGAGCAAAAATCCAGGATAATATATACATAGATTTGTAAAGCAAGTTAAACATAACATTATAATCGGTAAATATACATAAGATTCAAGTAAATATACAAACAAACCCAACACAAAGAAATACACAGAGAATAGAGAAGATAAACCAAACATCTCGCGGGTTGTCAGCTCCGGTTGATGAGAAATCCACCTCCGATCTTCCAAGTGCATGACCCAGTGTTGTTTTCTAAGATAATCTTGATCTAAGAATGAAAATGATGGAGTTGGAACCAAAAACTCTCCAAAACCATACCCTAGAAATGTCAGAAATGAAGAAATATAAACACAATTTCTGCTACGGCCGCTTAGCGGCCAAATCTCGCTGAGCGGACTACACGTATTACAAAAATATCTAGAACAGTAAACAGGGCTCCGCTTAGCGGCCAGGAAAATTGGTTCGCCCCTGGAAAGCGCGCTTACACGCCGCTGAGCGGCCCTTGCTGCTTACAACTTCTTCCTTTGGCCTCCAAACTTGCTCCAAAATGCCTTTTAACCTCCTAGTACTTCCCACAATGCATAAAACCTACAAAAAACATAAGAAAAGCTTATAAATACTATATAAAACAAATGAAAACTAAAGTATGTGAATATATACACAAAAGTGGGGATTTTATTACAAAATTAGAATGAATAAAATCGATAAGTGCCACAATTATATACTCCAAATAACAACATTTTGGCACTTATCAATAGTCCACGTTTTTGGAGAAGGGAATTCAATTCCAAAAATTGCATATAATAGTCCTCGTTATTGGAGAAGTGAAAGGAATTCCTGAAATTGCATATGATAGGCTACGTTTTCTGAGAAGGGAAAGAAATTTGCAGAAATTGCATATGCTAGACCACATTTTTGGGAAGCGAAAGAAATTCCAGAAATTGCATATGATAGTCCACAGTTTTTAAGAAAGGAAAAAAATTCGTAAAATTGTATATCATAGTCCACGCTTTAGGAGAACGAAAAGAAATTTCAGAAATTGCATATGATAGACCATATTTTTTGGAAAAGGGATAGAATTTCCAGAAATTGCATATAATAGTTCACATTTTTGACGAAAGAAAAAAAACTCCTGAAATTGTATATCATAATCCATGTTTTAGGAGAACAAAAAGAAATTTCTGAAATTGCATATGATATACCATATTTTTTTGGAAAAGAGATAGAAATTCCAAAAATTGAATATGATAGTCCATATGTTTGGGGAAGGGGATGAAATTTGTAGAAATTGCATATCATAGTTGTAACATCCCGATTTTTATTAATATTTTTATTAATCATATTAGTAATTATATTGTTTGGTGTTTTTAATAATAACTTATTTATTTAGTTATTATGTGATATAATAATTATTTAAGTATTTAATTATGTGAGTGTTTGTGTTGTTTGACTTAATTGAGTTATTAGAGAGATATAATTAAATGGGCCTAAGTGATAGAAACATAATGGATGGATTGGTGGGTTAAGCCCAATTGACATAAGTGAGATAGTAAGAGAAGGTTAGGGTTTTAGAGGTTACTATCTTCATTTGGGGGAAAAGATAGGAAGAAGAGAAAAGAGGCAAAAGGGAAGAGAACACTGGTGGAAGAGAAAAGCTAGAAGAAACCTCATTTTCGCAGCAAGTTTCAGCATTGAGTCACCTTAGAAAAACGGATGTATCTCTCAATCCAACCGTTGGATTGTCGCGTGGTTTTGACACAACGTTTCTGACTCATAGAGGTGTGTCTCCAAATTATGTTTGAAGGATTTATTTTGGATAAAAGCTTAGAGCTATGGTGAAAGATTTCATATTTTCCAAGGTAAGGGTGGGGTTCTTTCATGCTAAAGGGTTGTATGATAGTATGTTATAGTGGGTTTAATTCTATACTTTGATATCCATGTTCTTCTATGTTGCAATTTTGGGTATTTGATGATTGTTGGAATGTGATGATATAAATGTGATAAGTTGTGTGCAATTGATAATCTATGTGTATTAGATTGTTATGTTTGTTGTGAGTAAACCATTGATAGTGAAATAATGGGTTTTGTTATAGAATTGGAAAATAATGGAATAGAAATATAATAGTTGAATTGAAATTAATATAGTTTAATTATTAATTGGATAATTAAATTATTAGTTGAATTGATTCCAATAAGTCTATGTGATTGGAATATACTTGAACTTTGACCAATTATTCGGTTTATCGGTAAATTACGGTATTTTGAGAAATTGTTTGTAATTGTGTTTTGGCTTGAATATGTATGTTGAGAAATATATATTGTCATGCCAATGATGTTGTTTTGATATTGATTCTTTATGGTTAGTTGGTTAGCATTAATTCTAATGACTAATTGCTTGATGTTGAAAATGTGTGTTCATGTATAATTGACAAAAAGGAGAATTAACATGAGATAGTATGATTACTAGTGTTAATTGGATTGTGTGAATCGTAATTGATTAATTGGCCTCTCATATGTGAATGATGTGTGTCTGTTGTGAATGTTGTGTACAATTGGTGGATAATTCATAGAGTTGAATTATTATGATATGTGGAGAGTTAAGATGGTAGAGATGATCTTAATTGCATATATTTGTGAGATTGTACATACATTCATATCATAGTGTGCCTTGAAACATAGGTGGAATTGCTTTGAAACACAAGCGTGGCTTGGATTCTAGAGTGAATCGGAAAGCGGTAAACTATATGTTTACATTTGGTGGCTTTGGTCTTGTCCGGATCTGAAGCGTGGCTAGATTCTATATGAATCGGAAGCGGTGGAACTTTGGGTCCATATTGGGTACCATATGCATAGAGTCACATGTCTTGCATTGAGTTACATTGGAGTTATGTGATGTTTCAATATATGTAATTATGTGATTAGGTGATTGTTATGTGTGCATGAGATGTGATAATTAAATTTGGTGATGTTTGATACATGATTTTGGTGATATATGTAAATGAAACGTATATGATGAGAATGCAAATATATATATGTATTAATGATATATGTATATATGTGGAATATATGAACTATGTTTTTCCATTGTTGATAGTTGTATTAATTTACGTTGTGATTATGAAGTATATGTTATTATGTGCTTGAATGACATACTTGTAAACTTGAATACATTGTTATAGTTGATAGTTAACATTATTGTTGTGATGCAAATTGTTTATATTGAGAAGTGGTGAATTGTGTATGATTTTATCTTTGCTATATGTATTATCATACTTTCCTTTATAATGTTTGATATCTCACCCCTTCTGCTGATGTTTCCCCTACCATGGGAAATGGGCAGGTACTCAAGTATAGCTGTGGAAGTTTGTAGATTCACCGTGTCTGGTTGGTGTGTCGCTCTGATACGTAGCACTCGGGGGTTGTCTATATTGTTGTTTCTATGTTGTTCATGTTTTAGTTGTTGAGTTCCAAATTGGATAATGAGAAGTACTATGATGTTTGAAGTTGTTTCCGATTAAATAAGATGATTTGTTTATAAATTCGAATGTTATGATTCCGCTGCATATTAAAATGAAGTTGGTTTGTCTAAGAGCTGTTATAAGTTGTTTTGTGCTTCTCTGAGATTAAAGTGCAATGTATCTGTTTATGAGTTGTTTATAGGAAGTAAATGTGATATCCCAAATGCATTGTTGATAGTTTTTAAAATACTCTGATTTCTCGCATGATATTTTTGGGTAGAATTTGGGGTGTTACATTAGTGGTATCAGAGCAGGTCGGTCCGTCCGGCCAAGTTGTCGAGTCAGTTAAGTTGTGTGACAGTTGAATGATGTTAGTGTTTTATTCCTTAGTACGCGACATGTGTGTGAAACACTGTTGGTACTTGTTCATTTTGTTGCAGGGTTAGTTTGAGCGAAGTAGGGAAGAAGCTGTGCTTCTTGGATATGTTTCAGTTGTAAGTTATTGGTGCAATATATTTCTTAAGGAGACAGAGCAAGCAATGTAGAAGTTTGTTGGTTTCCGAATTCGAAGGTAACATGGATTTAAGATTTTGGTTGTTTAACAAGTCGGAACGTCTTGGAATAAGGACAATTGTTATAAGATGGAATTTAGGAAGTTGTCATATTCAGCATTATTGGTGGACTGTGATGTTATCAGTTTAAGTAACCGTTGCGTAGGATGTTGACGTAAGAATAATTATTAAGCAACGAATTACGGTAGACCTTGTCAAGGGATCCTTGGCAAGAGATTGGAAAAGTTGTCGAAGTTGTTGGAACGTTCAAGTCGGAGTTAGAAATGCGAAGGGACGAGTATGATTCCAAGAATAAAAAGTGTTGATAGTGGTGTAAAGGAATTATGTTCTAATTTTATCACAAGGTGTGTGTTAGCATGTTCAGATGATTTTGGGAGTTAATGAAGTATGGTACTTTTGGTGACGTAAAGGATTCTATTGCAGTTAAGTAACGATGGTTTACGCTACCATTATGGTTGTCGGCTATCTATTGACAAATTGAGGAACTGATCACCCTTAATCTCTTGTTGATAGTAGACGGAATCGTATTGGAATGAGATAGACTTGTCTTACCAGCTTGATAATATTGGAAGTGAATAAGTCTGTGCAAGATGGTGCGATGTTGTTTAGGTTGTTTGCAACTTTGGATGTTCATGAGGAAATAACGATTGGGGGATTATCGATAGTTGGCGCATTTGCATAAGTGTCTCCTGAAGATGTAAGTGATTTACCGTCAGAAAGAAAAGTTGAGTTTTCGATCGATTTAGTTTCTGGAACTAGTCTTGTATCGAGGACTCCATATAGGATGTCTGCTTATGATGTTGAAAGAGTTGAAGAGTCAACTTGAAGATTTGTTTGAGGAGAGGTTGATTCGTTCGAGTGTGTCGTCTAGAGGTGCATATGTTTTTGTTGGTTAAGAAGAAGGAAGGTTTTGAAAGGCTTTATGTTGAAACAAAAAGGACAAGTTGTAGCTTATGCTCCAAAGCAACTTAAGATTCATGAGAGAAATTATCTGACGCAAGATTTTGAGTTGGCCGACGTTGTTTTTGTTTTAAAACTTTGAAGGCAATACTTATTTGGATCGAGATTCGATGTGTATAGTGACTACAAGAGTTTGAAGTATTTGCTTGATCAGAAAGAGTTGAATATGAGACAGAGAAGGTGGTTGGAATTCTTGAAGGACTAGGATTTTGCTTTGAATTATCATCCGGGAAAAGCGAACGTTGTAGCCAATGCATTGAGTAGGAAATAATTGCATATGTCTATGTTGATGATTCGAGAATTGGAATTGTTGGAATAATTTCGAGATTTGAGTTTGGTATGTTGAAGCTTACTTGTGGTATTCTTGATTAGATTAGAGAAGGTCAGAAATCGGATTTGAAATTGTTTGACAAGATGAAATTGATTGATTGAGGATAAGGTGATAATTTTCGGATTGACGAGAACGGTGTCATGAGATGTCGTGATTGAATTTGTATTCCAGATGTTTCGGATTTGAAAAAGAGAATTTTTGGGATGAAGGGCATCAAAGTGGTTGAGTAATTATCCTGGTGCTACTAAGATGTATCAAGACTTGAGAAAGTTATTTTTGTGGCGAGGTATGAAGAAGGATATTGCGGAATTTGTGTATTCGTGTTTGACTTGTCAGAAGTCAAAGATTGAACATCAGAAACCGTCTGGTTTGATGCAACCGTTGTCCATTCCTGAGTGGAAGTGGGATAGCATTTCTATGGATTTGTTTTGGGTTTTTCTAGGAAATCGATTAATTGTGAGGCAATTTGGGTCATTGTAGATGGATTGACGAATTTTGCTCACTCTATTCCGATAAGCAGGGATTATCCGATGGAGAGACTTGCAAAGTTGTATTTTGAAAAGATTGTGAGTTGGCATGGTATTCCATCGAGTGTTGTTTCTGATAGAGATCCGAAGTTTACTTCTAGATTTTGGAAATTTTTGTAGAGTACTTTGATTATTAAGTTGTGTTTGAGTTTTGTTTATCATCCGCAAGCTGATGGTCAAACGGAGAAGACGATTCAGTAACTTGAGGATCTTTTGAGAGCTTGTATTTTGAAGCATTGTATGGTCGAAGGTGTGGAACGCCTTTGTGTTCGTGTGATTCTGGGGAGAGTAAGTGTAGTTTTGGAGATGAGATGGTTGTGTCGATGGTATTTTCGAGGACGAAAATATTCTAAGTGGGGGAGAGTTGTAACATCCCGATTTTTATTAATATTTTTATTAATTATATTAGTAATTATATTGTTTGGTGTTTTTAATAATAACTTATTTATTTAGTTATTATGTGATATAATAATTATTTAAGTATTTAATTATGTGAGTGTTTGTGTTGTTTGACATAATTGAGTTATTAGAGAGATATAACTAAATGGGCCTAAGTGATAGAAACATAATGGATGGATTGGTGGGTTAAGCCCAATTGACATAAGTGAGATAGTAAGAGAAGGTTAGGGTTTTAGAGGTTACTATCTTCATTTGGGGGAAAAGATAGGAAGAAAAGAAAAGAGGCAAAAGGGAAGAGAACAATGGTGAAAGAGAAAAGCTAGAAGAAACCTCATTTTCGCAGCAAGTTTCAGCATTGAGTCACCTTAGCAAAACGGATGTATCTCTCAATCCAACCGTTGGATCGTCGCGTGGTTTTGACACAACGTTCCTGACTCATAGAGGTGTGTCTCCAAATTATGTTTGAAGGATTTATTTTGGAGAAAAGCTTAGAGCTATGGTGAAAGATTTCATATTTGCCAAGGTAAGGGTGGGTTCTTTCATGCTAAAGGGTTGTATGATAGTATGTTATAGTGGGTTTAATTCTATACTTTGATATCCATGTTCTTCTATGTTGCAATTTTGGGTATTTGATGATTGTTAGAATGTGATGATATAAATGTGATAAGTTGTGTGCAATTGATAATCTATGTGTATTAGATTGTTATGTTTGTTGTGAGTAAACCATTGATAGTGTGAAATAATGGGTTTTGTTATAGAATTGGAAAATAATGGAATAGAAATATAATAGTTGAATTGAAATTAATATAGTTTAATTATTAATTGGATAGTTAAATTATTAGTTGAATTGATTCCAATAAGTCTATGTGATTGGAATATACTTGAACTTGGACCAATTATTCGGTTTATCGGTAAATTACGGTATTTTGAGAAATTGTTTGTAATTGTGTTTTGGCTTGAATATGTATGTTGAGAAATATATATTGTCATGCCAATGATGTTGTTTTGATATTGATTCTTTATGGTTAGTTGGTTAGCATTAATTCTAATGACTAATTGCTTGATGTTGAAAATGTGTGTTCATGTATAATTGACAAAAATGAGAATTAACATGAGATAGTATGATTACTAGTGTTAATTGGATTGTGTGAATCGTAATTGATTAATTGGCCTCTCATATGTGAATGATGTGTGTCTGTTGTGAATGTTGTGTACAATTGGTGGATAATTCATAGAGTTGAATTATTATGATATGTGGAGAGTTAAGATGGTAGAGATGATCTTAATTGCATATATTTGTGAGATTGTACATACATTCATATCATAGTGTGCCTTGAAACATAGGTGGAATTGCTTTGAAACACAAGCGTGGCTTGGATTCTAGAGTGAATCGGAAAGCGGTAAACTATATGTTTACATTTGGTGGCTTTGGTCTTGTCCGGATCTGAAGCGTGGCTAGATTCTATATGAATCGGAAGCGGTGGAACTTTGGGTCCATATTGGGTACCACATGCATAGAGTCACATGTCTTGCATTGAGTTACATTGGAGTTATGTGATGTTTGAATATATGTAATTATGTGATTAGGTGATTGTTATGTGTGCATGAGATGTGATAATTAAATTTGGTGATGTTTGATACTTGATTTTGGTGATATATGTAAATGAAACGTATATGATGAGAATGCAAATATATATATGTATTAATGATATATGTATATATGTGGAATATATGAACTATGTTTTGCCATTGTTGATAGTTGTATTAATTTACGTTGTGATTATGAAGTATATGTTATTATGTGCTTGAATGACATACTTGTAAACTTGAATACATTGTTATAGTTGATAGTTAACATTATTGTTGTGATGCAAATTGCTTATATTGAGAAGTGGTGAATTGTGTATGATTTTATCTTTGCTATATGTATTATCATACTTTCCTTTATAATGTTTGATATCTCACCCCTTCTGCTGATGTTTCCCCTACCATGGGAAATGGGCAGGTACTCAAGTATAGCTGTGGAAGTTTGTAGATTCACCGTGTCTGGTTGGTGTGTCGCTCTGATACGTAGCACTCGGGGGTTGTCTATATTGTTGTTTCTATGTTGTTCATGTTTTAGTTGTTGAGTTCCAAATTGGATAATGAGAAGTACTATGATGTTTGAAGTTGTTTCCGATTAAATAAGATGATTTGTTTATAAATTCGAATGTTATGATTCCGCTGCATATTAAAATGAAGTTGGTTTGTCTAAGAGCTGTTATAAGTTGTTTTGTGCTTCTCTGAGATTAAAGTGCTATGTATCTGTTTATGAGTTGTTTATAGGAAGTAAATGTGATATCCCAAATGCATTGTTGATAGTTTTTAAAATACTCTGATTTCTCGCATGATATTTTTGGGTAGAATTTGGGGTGTTACAATAGTCCTCGTTATTAGAGAAGGGAAAGGAATTCCTAAAATTGCATATGATAGTCCATGTTTTTTGATAACGAAATGAAATTTGCAGGAATTGCTTATGCTAGACTACGTTTTTGGAGAAGGGAGAGAAATTCCATAAACTGCATATGATATCCACGTTTTTGAAGAAAGGAAATTTTTTCCTGAAATGGTCTATGATAGTCCACGTTTTTTGGGAAGGGAAGAAACTCCTGAAATTGTATTTGATAGTCCATGTTTTTGAAGAAAGGAAAAAAATCCTGAAATTGAATATGATAGTCCACGTTTTTGGAGAAGGGAATTCAATTCCAAAAATTGCATATGATAGTTCTCGTTATTGGAGAAGTGAAAGGAATTTCTGAAATTGCATATGTTAGACTACGTTTTTTGAGAAGGGAAAGAAATTTACAGAAATTGCATATTCTAGACCTTGTTTTTGAGAAGGGAAAGAAATTCCAAAAATTGCATATGATAGTCCACGTTTTTAACGAAAGAAAAAAACTCCTGAAATTGTATATGATAGTCCATGTTTTGGGAGAAGGGAAAGAAATTTCTGAAGTTGCATATGATAGACCACATTCTATGGATAAGGGAAAGAAATTCCAAAAATTGCATATGATAGTCCATGTTTTTGGAAAAGGGAAAGAAATTTGTAGAAATTGCATATGATAGACGATGTTTTTTGAGAAATGAAAGAAATTATAGAAATTTTATATGATAGTCCTCGTTATTGGAAAAGGGAAAGAAATTCCTGAAATTGTATTTGATAGTCCATGTTTTTTAAGAAAGAAAAAAATCCGAAAATTGTATATGATAGTCCACGTTTTTGAAGAAGGGAAATCAATTCAAAAAATTGCATATGATAGTCCTCATTATTGGAGAAGTGAAAGGAATTCCTGAAATTGCATATCATAGTCTACGTTTTTTGAGAAGGGAAAGAAATTTGCAGAAATTGCATATGATAGACCACATTTTTGGGAAGGGAAAAAAATTCCAGAAATTGCTTATGATAGTCCACAGTTTTTAAGGAAGGAAAAAAATTCGTAAAATTGTATATCATAGTCTACGCTTTAGGAGAACGAAAAGAAATTTCAGAAATTGCATATGACAGACCATATTTTTTGGAAAAGGGATAGAAATTCCAGAAATTGCATATGATAGTCCATGTTTTTAATGAAAGGAAAAAAACTCCTGAAATTGTATATGATAGTCCATGTTTTGGGAGAAGGGAAAGAATTTTCTGAAATTGCATATGATAGACCATATTTTATGGAAAAGGGAAAGAAATTTGTAGAAAATGCATATGCTAGACCACGTTTTTAAGAAGGGAAAGAAAGTCCAGAAATTGCATATGATAGTACATGTTTTTGAAGAAAGGAAAAAATTTCCTGCAATGGTCTATGATAGTCCATGTTTTTAGAGAAGGGAAAGAAATTCCTGAAATTGTATTTGATAGTCCATGTTTTTGAAGAAAGGAAAAAATCCTGAAATTGTATATGATAGTCCACGTTTTTGGATAAGGGAAATCAATTCCAAAAATTGCATATGATAGTCCTCGTTATTGGAGAAGTGAAAGGAATTCCTGAAATTGCATATGATAGTCTACGTTTTTTGAGAAGGGAAAGAAATTTGCAGAAATTACATAGGCTAGACCTTGTTTTTGAGAAGGGAAAGAAATTCCATAAATTGCATATGATAGTCCACGTTTTTAATGAAAGGAAAAAAACTCCTGAAATTGTATATGATAGTCCACGTTTTTAATGAAATGAACAAAACTCCTGAAATTGTATATTATAGTCCATGTTTTGGGAGATGGGAATGAAATTTCTGAAATTGCATATGATAGACCATATGTTTTTTGAGAAGTGAAAGAAATTATAGAAATTGCATATGATAGTCCTTGTTATTGGAAAAGGGAAAGAAATTCCTAATATTGATATGATAGTCCATGCTTTTGATAAGGGAAAGAAATTTCCGGAAATTGCATATGCTAGACCACGTTTTTAAGAAGGGAAAGAAAGTCCAGAAATTGCATATGATAGTTCATGTTTTTGAAGAAAGGAAATTTTTTCCTGAAATGGTCTATGATAGTCCACGTTTTTGGGGAAGGGAAAGAAATTCTTGAAATTGTTTTTGATAGTCCATGTTTTTGAAGAAAGGAAAAAAATCCTGAAATTGTATATGATAGTCCACATTTTTGGATAAGGGAAATCAATTCTGAAAATTGCATATGATAGTCCTCGTTATTGGAGAAGTGAAAGGAATTCCTGAAATTGCATATGATAGTCTACGTTTTTTGAGAAGGGAAAGAAATTTGCAGAAATTACATAGGCTAGACCTTGTTTTTGAGAAGGGAAAGAAATTCCATAAATTGCATATGATAGTCCACGTTTTTAATGAAAGGAAAAAAACTCCTGAAATTGTATATGATAGTCCACGTTTTTAATGAAATGAACAAAACTCCTGAAATTGTATATTATAGTCCATGTTTTGGGAGATGGGAATGAAATTTCTGAAATTGCATATGATAGACCATATGTTTTTTGAGAAGTGAAAGAAATTATAGAAATTGCATATGATAGTCCTTGTTATTGGAAAAGGGAAAGAAATTCCTAATATTGATATGATAGTCCATGCTTTTGATAAGGGAAAGAAATTTGCGGAAATTGCATATGCTAGACCACGTTTTTAAGAAGGGAAAGAAAGTCCAGAAATTGCATATGATAGTTCATGTTTTTGAAGAAAGGGAATTTTTTCCTGAAATGGTCTATGATAGTCCACGTTTTTGGGGAAGGGAAAGAAATTCTTGAAATTGTTTTTGATAGTCCATGTTTTTGATAAAAGGAAAAAAATCCTGAAATTGTATACGATAGTCCATGTTTTTGGAGAAGGGAATTCAATTCCAAAAATTGCATATGATAGTCCTCGTTATTGGAGAAGTGAAAGGAATTCCTGAAATTGCATATGATAGGCTACGTTTTTTGAGAAGGGAAAGAAATTTACAGAAATTGCATATGCTAGACCTTGTTTTTGAGAAGGGAAAGAAATTCCAGAAATTGCATATGATAGTCAACGTTTTTAACGAAAGAAAAAAAACTCCTGAAATTGTATATGATAGTCCATATTTTGGGAGAAGGGAAAGTGTAATACCATGACTCTCTAAACCCGATAATTATCATTTAATTGGTTAAGTGATGATTATAAGGCATATTGATATTGGATTATATTAATCTAAGAAGGATTATTAAGAGAAAGTTTCATGTGGAATGGTTAGAATCTAATGGCATAGTTAGAATATGACTACATGGCATTGTTGTAAATATGAACAAGTTAGAGGACATAATGGACCTTGATCTCTATTGCATGATCATAAGGGCATGTTTGGAGGGTTAGGTGTTATAAGTCAGAATTTTTAAGAAAGAAGAACTTAGAAGCAAGTGGGAGAAAGTAGAAGTCATGTCCATCTTCTCCATTTTCGCAACCCATGGACAGCGTCCACTAAAAGTGCCATAACTCTCTGCTCACAGCTCCGATTGAGGTAATTCTTGAAGTTTTGGATAGCTAACGAAATTCCCTTTGATTTGATGTACTAATTCGCATTCATGGGTTCTGTTTTGAGGGAAATAAGCAGGTTTGAAGTGGAGTGATCCATGCTGAGTTTGTGTGTGAATGCAGCTGCAAATTTGATGATGAAGAAGGTGAACCTTTAGGCAAGAGGGGAGTTCAAAGGCTGCATTAACACCATCTAAACCTCTATTAATCCAAGGTGAGTCCTTTAGATAGAACTTGGGTAGGATTTGGGGAAATTTGCATGTCAAGGGTTTAGATTGAGCTAATGTGATGCATGCTTGATTCAATGACACGATTATGTTTTATGAGTGTGATATGTACCTTGGATCATTGTTGCATGTTTGATTTTCGTTGGGATTATAAGAATGATGCTGGGAATCAATTAGAAGGGTTTGGGACTGGTTTAGAACTCTTAAAATGCAGAATTTTTGGGTCTGTCAGCGATGTAACCGGTTACATGGTTGATGTAACCGGTTACATGTGTGAAAAAAGGTGAAAAACGCAGTTTTTGGGCCATGTAACCGGTTACATGATTCATGTAACCCGTTACATCACTGTTTGGGGCAGATTTTCCAAAACTTCGAAAATTCATAACTTTTGCGTCGTAAGTCCGTTTCGCGCAAACTTTATATCGTTGGAAAGCTAGTAACATGTACTATCTAATGAAATAGGTCCCCAAACCAGAATGTTTGATTTAATAATATTGGAACCCCACTTAGTGAACCACTGAATTAGTATAAGAACTTATGTCTTTACTAACTGATTAATAATTCTTACGTTATGCGTGGTATAAATTATATATTACTTATTATGAGTGTGATATCCATATTTGGAATTATTATGCCATTATGTATGATGCATGGAATCTGTGGACACCGTCGTTTTGGTTAAACGATCGAAATTGATTGTATTGTATGGATTATCGCTTGTTATGCGTGAGTATGCTTGAATCGAAGCGGGCCAGGGGCTAGGTTGGGAACATGACTCCGACCTTGTGGTCAATGGAGTGTCCCGGACTTTGTGGTCCATGTTATAGCTCGATCTTATGATCATTAGGGCTCACACCTGAGCTACCGTTGCAGTGTGCTTGGAGTTTCCGTACGGGGTTTTTACTCACTTGGCGTTAACACACTTGCGTGCTCGGTATGGTGGGGTTATGTGGCCATGTAGGCTAATACATAATCGGTAACTCACCTCTAGTGAAGTCAAGTAGACTATGCACTAGGCTTTCGCCCGATGGGCTCATGTGTCAAGACGACGGTTCAGTACTTGGTGTGAACACACGTGCGTAAAGGTGGTTACCGGGACAATGACGCCATTTTGGATAATGTCATCTCGCGGCCAAATAGGCTTGTGCAAACCCGCTTAACTATTCTTTCAGTGTGCTTGTACGAGTCTCTTGGCAATAGGCATGGGTGTAACTCATCGAGGGTGTGTATTTTTATAACCTAGTCGAGGCATTAACGCGCTTCTGGATTCCCCGTACATGGGTATGGGTTTGCATACTTGTTTGTTATACAAAAGTGTAATTGTGATATGATGACTCCTATGGTGGATGATTCATGTGTTTGCTCCGTACTTGTACCGGATATAAGGATAACCCCGAATCAATGGTGGATTCGGTTTATTGATGCATATACCCTGTAGAACCGAGTGGACCCATAGGATAGGAGGACTCACTGAGATTTAGTAATCTCACCCCAATCAACTTATATTTTTTTCAGGTGCAGTTTAGTAGCGTTTGACAGATAGCAGGTTCGGATTGACGGCTTAAAGTGGTGATGGCTCGGAGACCTCGTCAGATCTCATTTTCCGCTGTGCAGATCCATTGAAGACACATGTGTTGAAATTCTTAGTAGAATTTTATGTTGTATTTTATATGGATCTCTCTATATCATAGCTTTTGTATGTACTCAATATCAATTTTAACGTTTCATGCATAATATACTAGTCAGTTATGTATGGGGTGTTACAGTTGGTATCAGAGCAGGTCGATTCTCGGCCGAGCCATGAGACATCACTAGCAAATCCTTTCTTCCTATCAAGTGTGCGTTGCCAGCCTGATTTTATTGATATCTCATTCAGTTGTTGAACTTGATCAACTCATCGACTGATTGTGAGACAGTAGGATTACGGCAGAGCCGCCACGTGGACTCGTAAACCTGTAAGTGTCGTGAACCACAGTAGAAAGGATCGGTTGGGTGGTGGATTGTATATGGAAGCTGGATTTATTGGACGACGTAAGTAGAAGGAATATTGGAGTTGTCAGGATTAAGAGGGGCGTTTGACGCAAAGAAGTAATATCCAAACTATCAAGGTGTGGATCGGGACAACTATAACCCCCAGGATTCTGATTGGACATAGTGAAATTTCTCTAAGTCTTGGTAATAGCAAAGGAAATCCAAACAGATTGAATAGGAGCCTTGTAAGTGATATTCTCTGAAGATGTTGAGATGGGAATTAGTAGGATTCAGTACCGATGATGCCGTTGGTGTTGGGCGTGACTGATGAGCTGATAGGACAGAATAACCTTTGGAAGTGCGGACACAGAAGTCAGAATTTTCTGATTACGCTGGTACGGACAGTAGTTGGATGGACGAAGTATTAGATCATGATCCAACTTGAAGTACTCTAAGCGAGAGTAGTTTCCTAGTAAGGGTTGGTGGAATGTACGAGTGCGGTAGCTTACGATTGGGTGAGACTTGAATACCCGGTCGATAGAAGATGATGAATATTTCTGTTCTTATCATTTTATATTAAAGTTCTAGAACTACGCTAGATGGAATATGAAATGATGTAGAAGCGTGAAATGCAGTAACCTAAGTTCTTGTTAGTTATTGTTCGTCTGACCCCGAGTAAAGCCATAGAACTACGCTTGGCGTTGGGCGTACAGGCGAGTAAGAACTAAGATCTATCTGGACTGAATTATCCTTGGAATCTCATGCATACGTGGGACGAGTGGGTACGCGCATTGCATGGTAATCCGAAGTTGAACTACAAATCTTCGTGCTTGGCGTTTTGGCTTTCCGAGTAAGTAAACCTTGGTGTGTAGCACTCTCAGGTTTTAGCATCCTGAGGAGTGTGATTCGAAGGACTTGAGGAACGGTGAGCCTATTGAAAGCCTGTTCAGACGCTTGTCGGTTGTGACTTTAGGATACGCGTGGAGATCATTATACGCCACAGTATCGCTATCGGGCACAAGATGCGCGAGTTTTCCTTTTCCCGACATGTGTGAGACAAAGGTGATCTGAAGCTCAAGGTAGAATTCTGATTTGGCACTCGTGAGACACATATCCAGACTCTCATAAGGTATGTGGGATAAGGATCCATACGTCGCGCTCGATAGTAGAGAAATAACTAGGCACACGATGGTGAAATGGATCAAGATCCAATACTATACTTATGGATACTCTGAGTGATCGTGATCGCGTGAGTTAGTATCAGATTGTACCTTGGGGACGTTCTCGTTTCGTGAAGTGTTAAGTTTGCAATGTTTGCATGAGTGTCTAGGGTGGGACTCATGTGCGGTCATGATATCCTGGTCAGCATGGTGAGTGGCTATCATGTACCATCGGCAACCGATGATGGAATATGCGAATTGTATCTTGGACTAGTTTTGATGTGTGACGTATCTGGTAGAGTGTCTGTAGATACTCTGAGTGAAGAAATGTCAATCTTGGTGAAGCATGGACATCTTAGTTCGAGAACTACTAAGGAGTCTATAAGAGAGATGTTCGAAATGCAAAGTGAAATTTCTTGCATTGTGGCTACACTTTGACTGTTAGAAGCACTGCAATGAAGGATGCAGCCGCCGAGGAAGTCAGTTTAGTTCAGAGGTGGAACATACATTAGATGACTGTGTGAATGGAGTGTGGCTATGGGAGGCTTGTTATATCAGTAAGTCGCACGAGTCATCAGAGGTGATACCACACTAAGAGAATGAAAGTGTATGGTTGGGTAGAAGTTGTGTAAAATTGCTAGAGTTATCATGAGCTGCAGTACGTTTCTGGAGAGTTAGTCATAACATAGCAAATGTACGCTGTGGAAATCAGTGACAAGGACGAACCTCTAAGTCAGTGAGTATTTGGGTTCAATGTCCTGAGAATGAAATGTGTACCTAAGTTGTGGTAGATGAACTATATGGAATGGAAGAGTAAGTCGAAGCTTGATTCTGGAGAGTATGCAACTTCGAAGAGTGGTAGCCGACAATGGATGTGCATGGAGTTCTGGCACGTGTTGTAATTGGACAACTGTAGATAAGGTATTAATGGAAACTAAGTGAACTATGGATATAGCATGACTCAGAAGATTTTGAAACATTTGTGATTGGTCGAAATCAGAGTAGCGCAACGGATAAAGGAAGAACCGGATAAGCCTGGGGTAGGATAGCAAACAGAAATCTTCCAAAATACCAATGTAACCAAGTTTAACGAACTTCGTGACTTTTATATCGTATAGCACACGAAAATCTCCCAAAATATTAAAATTTATAAGTTTATTGAACTTCGTGACTTTTAAGTAGTATAGCACACGAAAATCTTCCAAAATACCAGTTTATGCAAGTTTAACGAACTTCGAGACTTTTATGTATTATAACACACGAAAATCTTCAAAAGTTTAAAATTTGTAAGTTTAACGAGGTTCGTGAATTTTATGTAGTATAGCACACGAAAATCTTCCAAAGACTAAAATTTGCAACTTTAATGAACTTCGTGAGTTTTATGTAGTATAGCACACGAAAATATTCCAAAATATCAATGTAACCAAGTTAAACAAACTTCGTGACTTTTATGTAGTATAGCACACAAAATTCATCCAGAATGTTAAAATTTGAAAGTCTAACGACCTTCGTGACTTTTATGTAGTATAGCACACGAAAATCTCCCAAAATATTAAAATTTATCAGTAAATAGAACTTCGTGACTTTTATGTAGTATAACACACGAAAAAATATTCCAAAATACCAGGGTATGCAAGTTTAACGAATTTCGAGACTTTTATGTATTATAGCACACAAAAATCTTCCAAAATATTAAAATTTATAAGTTTAACGAGCTTCGTGACTTTAATGTAGTATAGGACACGAAATGCTTCCAAAGACCAAAATTTTCAAGTTTAACAAACTTCGTGACTTTTATGTAGTATAACACACAAAAATCTTCCAAAATACTCATGTAACCAAGTTTAACAAACTTCGTGACTTTTATGTAGTATAGCGCATGCAAATCTTCCAAAATATTAAAATTTATAAGTTTAACGAACTTCGAGACTTTTATGTATTATAGCACACAAAAATCTTCCAAAATATTAAAATTTATAAGTTTAACGAACTTCGTGATTTTCATGTAGTATAGCACACGAAAAGCTTCCAAAGACCAAAAATTGCAAGTTTAACGAACTTCGTGACTTTTAAGTAGTATAACACACGAAAATCTTCCAAAATACCAATGTAACCAAGTTTAACAAATATTGTGACTTTTATGTAGTATAGCACATGAAAATCTTCCAAAATATTAAAATTTATAAGTTTAACGAACTACGTGACTTTTATGTAGTATAGTACACAAAAATCTTCCAAAATATTAAAATTTCCAAGTTTAACGAATTTCGTGACTTTTATGTAATAAAGCACACAAAAATCTTCCAAAAGACCAAATTTTGCAAGTTTAACAAAGTTTGTGACTTTTATGTATTATAGCATGCGAAAATCTTCCAAAATACCAATATATATACAAGTTTAACGAACTTCGAGATATTTATATATTATAGCACACGAAAATCTTCCAAAAAATTAAAATTTGTAAGTTTAACAAACTCCGTGACTTTTATGTAGTATAGCAAACAGAAATCTTCCAAAATACCAATGTAACCAAGTTTAACGAACTTCGTGACTTTTATATCGTATAGCACACGAAAATCTCCCAAAATATTAAAATTTATAAGTTTATTGAACTTCGTGACTTTTAAGTAGTATAGCACACGAAAATCTTCCAATATACCAGTTTATGCAAGTTTAACGAACTTCGAGACTTTTATGTATTATAGCACACAAAAATCTTCAAAAATATAAAATTTGTAAGTTTAACGAGGTTCGTGAATTTTATGTAGTATAGCACACGAAAATCTTCCAAAGACTAAAATTTGCAACTTTAATGAACTTCGTGAGTTTTACGTAGTATAGCACACGAAAATATTCCAAAATATCAATGTAACCAAGTTTAACAAACTTCGTGACTTTTATGTAGTATAGCACACAAAATTCATCCAGAATGTTAAAATTTGAAAGTCTAACGACCTTCGTGACTTTTATGTAGTATAGCACACGAAAATCTCCCAAAATATTAAAATTTATCAGTAAATCGAACTTCGTGACTTTTATGTAGTATAACACACGAAAAAATATTCCAAAATACCAGGGTATGCAAGTTTAACGAATTTCGAGACTTTTATGTATTATAGCACACAAAAATCTTCCAAAATATTAAAATTTATAAGTTTAACGAGCTTCGTGACTTTAATGTAGTATAGGACACGATATGCTTCCAAAGACCAAAATTTTCAAGTTTAACAAACTTCGTGACTTTTATGTAGTATAACACACAAAAATCTTCCAAAATACTCATGTAACCAAGTTTAACAAACTTCGTGACTTTTATGTAGTATAGCGCATGCAAATCTTCCAAAATATTAAAATTTATAAGTTTAACGAACTTCGAGACTTTTATGTATTATAGCACACAAAAATCTTCCAAAATATTAAAATTTATAAGTTTAACGAACTTCGTGATTTTCATGTAGTATAGCACACGAAGAGCTTCCAAAGACCAAAAATTGCAAGTTTAACGAACTTCGTGACTTTTAAGTAGTATAACACACGAAAATCTTCCAAAATACCAATGTAACCAAGTTTAACAAATATTGTGACTTTTATGTAGTATAGCACATGAAAATCTTCCAAAATATTAAAATTTATAAGTTTAACGAACTACGTGACTTTTATGTAGTATAGTACACAAAAATCTTCCAAAATATTAAAATTTCCAAGTTTAACGAATTTCGTGACTTTTATGTAATAAAGCACACAAAAATCTTCCAAAAGACCAAATTTTGCAAGCTTAACAAAGTTTGTGACTTTTATGTATTATAGCATGCGAAAATCTTCCAAAATACCAATATATATACAAGTTTAACGAACTTCGAGATATTTATATATTATAGCACACGAAAATCTTCCAAAAAATTAAAATTTGTAAGTTTAACAAACTCCGTGACTTTTATGTAGTATAGCAAACAGAAATCTTCCAAAATACCAATGTAACCAAGTTTAACGAACTTCGTGACTTTTATATCGTATAGCACACGAAAATCTCCCAAAATATTAAAATTTATAAGTTTATTGAACTTCGTGACTTTTAAGTAGTATAGCACACGAAAATCTTCCAAAATACCAGTTTATGCAAGTTTAACGAACTTCGAGACTTTTATGTATTATAGCACACGAAAAGCTTCAAAAATATAAAATTTGTAAGTTTAACGAGGTTCGTGAATTTTATGTAGTATAGCACACGAAAATCTTCCAAAGACTAAAATTTGCAACTTTAATGAACTTCGTGAGTTTTACGTAGTATAGCACACGAAAATATTCCAAAATATCAATGTAACCAAGTTTAACAAACTTCGTGACTTTTATGTAGTATAGCACACAAAATTCATCCAGAATGTTAAAATTTGAAAGTCTAACGACCTTCGTGACTTTTATGTAGTATAGCACACGAAAATCTCCCAAAATATTAAAATTTATCAGTAAATCGAACTTCGTGACTTTTATGTAGTATAACACACGAAAAAATATTCCAAAATACCAGGGTATGCAAGTTTAACGAACTTCGAGACTTTTATGTATTATAGCACACAAAAATCTTCCAAAATATTAAAATTTATAAGTTTAACGAGATTCGTGACTTTAATGTAGTATAGGACACGGTATGCTTCCAAAGACCAAAATTTTCAAGTTTAACGAACTTCGTGACTTTTATGTAGTATAACACACAAAAATCTTCCAAAATACTCATGTAACCAAGTTTAACAAACTTCGTGACTTTTATGTAGTATAGCGCATGAAAATCTTCCAAAATATTAAAATTTATAAGTTTAACGAACTTCATTACTTTTATGTATTATAGCACACAAAAATCTTCCAAAATATTAAAATTTATAAGTTTAACGAACTTCGTGATTTTCATGTAGTATAGCACACGAAAAGCTTCCAAAGACCAAAAATTGCAAGTTTAACGGACTTCGTGACTTTTAAGTAGTATAACACACGAAAATCTTCCAAAATACCAATGTAATCAAGTTTAACAAATATCGTGACTTTTATGTAGTATGGCACATGAAAATCTTCCAAAATATTAAAATTTATAAGTTTAACGAACTACGTGACTTTTATGTAGTATAGTACACAAAAATCTTCCAAAATATTAAAATTTCCAAGTTTAACGAATTTCGTGACTTTTATGTAATAAAGCACACAAAAATCTTCCAAAAGACCAAATTTTGCAAGCTTAACAAACTTTGTGACTTTTATGTATTATAGCATGCGAAAATCTTCCAAAATACCAATATATATATACAAGTTTAACGAACGTCGAGATATTTATATATTATAGCACACGAAAATCTTCCAAAAAATTGAAATTTGTAAGTTTAACAAACTCCGTGACTTTTATGTAGTATAGCAAACAGAAATCTTCCAAAATACCAATGTAACCAAGTTTAACGAACTTCGTGACTTTTATATCGTATAGCACACGAAAATCTCCCAAAATATTAAAATTTATAAGTTTATTGAACTTCGTGACTTTTAAGTAGTATAGCACACGAAAATCTTCCAAAATACCAGTTTATGCAAGTTTAACGAACTTCGAGACTTTTATGTATTATAGCACACGAAAATCTTCAAAAATATAAAATTTGTAAGTTTAACGAGGTTCGTGAATTTTATGTAGTATAGCACACGAAAATCTTCCAAAGACTAAAATTTGCAACTTTAATGAACTTCGTGAGTTTTACGTAGTATAGCACACGAAAATATTCCAAAATATCAATGTAACCAAGTTTAACAAACTTCATGACTTTTATGTAGTATAGCACACAAAATTCATCCAGAATGTTAAAATTTGAAAGTCTAACGACCTTCGTGACTTTTATGTAGTATAGCACACGAAAATCTCCCAAAATATTAAAATTTATCAGTAAATAGAACTTCGTGACTTTTATGTAGTATAACACACGAAAAAATATTCCAAAATACCAGGGTATGCAAGTTTAACGAACTTCGAGACTTTTATGTATTATAGCACACAAAAATCTTCCAAAATATTAAAATTTATAAGTTTAACGAGATTCGTGACTTTAATGTAGTATAGGACACGGTATGCTTCCAAAGACCAAAATTTTCAAGTTTAACGAACTTCGTGACTTTTATGTAGTATAACACACAAAAATCTTCCAAAATACTCATGTAACCAAGTTTAACAAACTTCGTGACTTTTATGTAGTATAGCGCATGAAAATCTTCCAAAATATTAAAATTTATAAGTTTAACGAACTTCATTACTTTTATGTATTATAGCACACAAAAATCTTCCAAAATATTAAAATTTATAAGTTTAACGAACTTCGTGATTTTCATGTAGTATAGCACACGAAAAGCTTCCAAAGACCAAAAATTGCAAGTTTAACGGACTTCGTGACTTTTAAGTAGTATAACACACGAAAATCTTCCAAAATACCAATGTAACCAAGTTTAACAAATATCGTGACTTTTATGTAGTATAGCACACAAAAATCTTCCAAAATATTAAAATTTATAAGTTTAACGAACTACGTGACTTTTATGTAGTATAGTACACAAAAATCTTCCAAAATATTAAAATTTCCAAGTTTAACGAATTTCGTGACTTTTATGTAATAAAGCACACAAAAATCTTCCAAAAGACCAAATTTTGCAAGCTTAACAAACTTTGTGACTTTTATGTATTATAGCATGCGAAAATCTTCCAAAATACCAATATATATACAAGTTTAACGAACTTCGAGATAGTTATATATTATAGCACACGAAAATCTTCCAAAAAATTAAAATTTGTAAGTTTAACAAACTCCGTGACTTTTATGTAGTATAGCAAACAGAAATCTTCCAAAATACCAATGTAACCAAGTTTAACGAACTTCGTGACTTTTATATCGTATAGCACACGAAAATCTCCCAAAATATTAAAATTTATAAGTTTATTGAACTTCGTGACTTTTAAGTAGTATAGCACACGAAAATCTTCCAAAATACCAGTTTATGCAAGGTTAACGAACTTCGAGACATTTATGTATTATAGCACACGAAAATCTTCAAAAATATAAAATTTGTAAGTTTAACGAGGTTCGTGAATTTTATGTAGTATAGCACACGAAAATCTTCCAAAGACTAAAATTTGCAACTTTAATAAACTTCGTGAGTTTTACGTAGTTTAGCACACGAAAATATTCCAAAATATCAATGTAACCAAGTTTAACAAACTTCGTGACTTTTATGTAGTATAGCACACAAAATTCATCCAGAATGCTAAAATTTGAAAGTCTAACGACCTTCGTGACTTTTATGTAGTATAGCGCACGAAAATCTCCCAAAATATTAAAATTTATCAGTAAATAGAACTTCGTGACTTTTATGTAGTATAACACACGAAAAAATATTCCAAAATACCAGGGTATGCAAGTTTAACGAACTTCGAGACTTTTATGTATTATAGCACACAAAAATCTTCCAAAATATTAAAATTTATAAGTTTAACGAGATTCGTGACTTTAATGTAGTATAGGACACGGTATGCTTCCAAAGACCAAAATTTTCAAGTTTAACGAACTTCGTGACTTTTATGTAGTATAACACACAAAAATCTTCCAAAATACTCATGTAACCAAGTTTAACAAACTTCGTGACTTTTATGTAGTATAGCGCATGAAAATCTTCCAAAATATTAAAATTTATAAGTTTAACGAACTTCATTACTTTTATGTATTATAGCACACAAAAATCTTCCAAAATATTAAAATTTATAAGTTTAACGAACTTCGTGATTTTCATGTAGTATAGCACACGAAAAGCTTCCAAAGACCAAAAATTGCAAGTTTAACGAACTTCGTGACTTTTAAGTAGTATAAAACACGAAAATCTTCCAAAATACCAATGTAACCAAGTTAACAAATATCGTGACTTTTATGTAGTATAGCACATGAAAATCTTCCAAAATATTAAAATTTATAAGTTTAACGAACTACGTGACTTTTATGTAGTATAGTACACAAAAATCTTCCAAAATATTAAAATTTCCAAGTTTAACGAATTTCGTGACTTTTATGTAATAAAGCACACAAAAATCTTCCAAAAGACCAAATTTTGCAAGTTTAACAAACTTTGTGACTTTTATGTATTATAGCATGCGAAAATATTCCAAAATACCAATATATACAAGTTTAACGAACTTCGAGATATTTATATATTATAGCACACGAAAATCTTCCAAAAAATAAAAATTTGTAAGTTTAACAAACTCCGTGACTTTTATGTAGTATAGCAAACAGAAATCTTCCAAAATACCAATGTAACCAAGTTTAACGAACTTCGTGACTTTTATATCGTATAGCACACGAAAATCTCCCAAAATATTAAAATTTATAAGTTTATTGAACTTCGTGACTTTTAAGTAGTATAGCACACGAAAATCTTCCAAAATACCAGTTTATGCAAGGTTAACGAACTTCGAGACATTTATGTATTATAGCACACGAAAATCTTCAAAAATATAAAATTTGTAAGTTTAACGAGGTTCGTGAATTTTATGTAGTATAGCACACGAAAATCTTCCAAAGACTAAAATTTGCAACTTTAATGAACTTCGTGAGTTTTACGTAGTTTAGCACACGAAAATATTCCAAAATATCAATGTAACCAAGTTTAACAAACTTCGTGACTTTTATGTAGTATAGCACACAAAATTCATCCAGAATGTTAAAATTTGAAAGTCTAACGACCTTCGTGACTTTTATGTAGTATAGCGCACGAAAATCTCCCAAAATATTAAAATTTATCAGTAAATAGAACTTCGTGACTTTTATGTAGTATAACACACGAAAAAATATTCCAAAATACCAGGGTATGCAAGTTTAACGAACTTCGAGACTTTTATGTATTATAGCACACAAAAATCTTCCAAAATATTAAAATTTATAAGTTTAACGAGATTCGTGACTTTAATGTAGTATAGGACACGGTATGCTTCCAAAGACCAAAATTTTCAAGTTTAACGAACTTCGTGACTTTTATGTAGTATAACACACAAAAATCTTCCAACATACTCATGTAACCAAGTTTAACAAACTTCGTGACTTTTATGTAGTATAGCGCATGAAAATCTTCCAAAATATTAAAATTTATAAGTTTAACGAACTTCATTACTTTTATGTATTATAGCACACAAAAATCTTCCAAAATATTAAAATTTATAAGTTTAACGAACTTCGTGATTTTCATGTAGTATAGCACACGAAAAGCTTCCAAAGACTAAAATTTGCAACTTTAACGAACTTCGTGAGTTTTACGTAGTTTAGCACACGAAAATATTCCAAAATACCAATGTAACCAAGTTAACAAATATCGTGACTTTTATGTAGTATAGCACATGAAAATCTTCCAAAATATTAAAATTTATAAGTTTAACGAACTACGTGACTTTTATGTAGTATAGTACACAAAAATCTTCCAAAATATTAAAATTTCCAAGTTTAACGAATTTCGTGACTTTTATGTAATAAAGCACACAAAAATCTTCCAAAAGACCAAATTTTGCAAGTTTAACAAACTTTGTGACTTTTATGTATTATAGCATGCGAAAATATTCCAAAATACCAATATATACAAGTTTAACGAACTTCGAGATATTTATATATTATAGCACACGAAAATCTTCCAAAAAATAAAAATTTGTAAGTTTAACAAACTCCGTGACTTTTATGTAGTATAGCAAACAGAAATCTTCCAAAATACCAATGTAACCAAGTTTAACGAACTTCGTGACTTTTATATCGTATAGCACACGAAAATCTCCCAAA
Source organism: Vicia villosa (assembly GCF_029867415.1). Taxonomy (NCBI): domain Eukaryota; kingdom Viridiplantae; phylum Streptophyta; class Magnoliopsida; order Fabales; family Fabaceae; genus Vicia; species Vicia villosa. The sequence continues at coordinate 8,455 of NW_026705794.1, read as the reverse complement.
ATATTAAAATTTATAAGTTTATTGAACTTCGTGACTTTTAAATAGTATAGCACACAAAAATCTTCCAAAATACCAGTTTATGCAAGTTTAACGAACTTCGAGACTTTTATGTATTATAGCACACGAAAATATTCAAAAATTTAAAATTTGTAAGTTTAACGAGGTTCGTGAATTTTATGTAGTATAGCACACGAAAATCTTCCAAAGACTAAAATTTGCAACTTTAATGAACTTCGTGAGTTTTACGTAGTATAGCACACGAAAATATTCCAAAATATCAATGTAACCAAGTTTAACAAACTTCGTGACTTTTATGTAGTATAGCACACAAAATTCATCCATAATGTTAAAATTTGAAAGCCTAACGACCTTCGTGTTTTTTATGTAGTATAGCACACGAAAATCTCCCAAAATATTAAAATTTATCAGTAAATAGAACTTCGTGACTTTTATGTAGTATAACACACGAAAAAATATTCCAAAATACCAGGGTATGCAAGTTTAACGAACTTCGAGACTTTTATGTATTATAGCACACAAAAATCTTCCAAAATATTAAAATTTATAAGTTTAACGAGCTTCGTGACTTTAATGTAGTATAGGACACGATATGCTTCCAAAGACCAAAATTTTCAAGTTTAACGAACTTCGTGACTTTTATGTAGTATAACACACAAAAATCTTCCAAAATACTCATGTAACCAAGTTTAACAAACTTCGTGACATTTATGTAGTATAGCACACGAAAAATCTTCCAAAAGACCAAATTTTGCAAGTTTAACAAACTTCGTAACATTTATGTATTATAGCAAGCGAATTCTTCCAAAATACCAATATATACAAGTTTAACGAACTTCGAGATATTTATATATTATAGCACACGAAAAACTTCCAAAAAATTAAAATTTGTAAGTTTAACAAACTTCGTGACTTTTATGCAGTATAGCAAACGAAAATCTTCCAAAATACCAATGTAACCAAGTTTAACGAACTTCGGGACTTTTATGTAGTATAGCACACGGAAATCTTCCAAAACATCACAATTTGAAAGTTTAACAAACTTCGTAACTTTTATGTAGTATAGCACACGAAAAGCTTCCAAAGACCAAAAATTGCAAGTTTAACGAACTTCGTGACTTTTAAGTAGTATAGCACACGAAAATCTTCCAAAATACCAGTGTATGCAAGTTTAACGAACTTCGAGACTTTTATGTATTATAGCACACAAAAATCTTCCAAAATATTAAAATTTATAAGTTTAACGAACTTCGTGATTTTCATGTAGTATAGCACACGAAAAGCTTCCAAAGACCAAAAATTGCAAGTTTAACGAACTTCGTGACTTTTAAGTAGTATAACACACGAAAATCTTCCAAAATACCAATGTAACCAAGTTTAACAAATATCGTGACTTTTATGTAGTATAGCACATGAAAATCTTCCAAAATATTCAAATTTATAAGTTTAACGAACTACGTGACTTTTATGTAGTATAGTACACAAAAATCTTCCAAAATATTAAAATTTCCAAGTTTAACGAACTTCGTGACTTTTATGTAGTATAGCACACAAAAATCTTCTAAAAGACCAAATTTTGCAAGTTTAACAAACTTTGTGACTTTTATGTATTATAGCATGCGAAAATATTCCAAAAAACCAATATATACAAGTTTAACGAACTTCGAGATATTTATATATTATAGCACACGAAAATCTTCCAAAAAATAAAAATTTGTAAGTTTAACAAACTCCGTGACTTTTATGTAGTATAGCAAACAGAAATCTTCCAAAATACCAATGTAACCAAGTTTAACGAACTTCGTGACTTTTATATCGTATAGCACACGAAAATCTCCCAAAATATTAAAATTTATAAGTTTATTGAACTTCGTGACTTTTAAATAGTATAGCACACGAAAATCTTCCAAAATACCAGTTTATGCAAGTTTAACGAACTTCGAGACTTTTATGTAATATAGCACACGAAAATCTTCAAAAATTTAAAATTTGTAAGTTTAACGAGGTTCGTGAATTTTATGTAGTATAGCACACGAAAATCTTCCAAAGACTAAAATTTGCAACTTTAATGAACTTCGTGAGTTTAACGTAGTATAGCACACGAAAATATTCCAAAATATCAATGTAACCAAGTTTAACAAACTTCGTGACTTTTATGTAGTATAGCACACAAAATTCATCCAGAATGTTAAAATTTGAAAGTCTAACGACCTTCGTGACTTTTATGTAGTATAGCACACGAAAATCTCCCAAAATATTAAAATTTATCAGTAAATAGAACTTCGTGACTTTTATGTAGTATAACACACGAAAAAATATTCCAAAATACCAGGGTATGCAAGTTTAACGAACTTCGAGACTTTTATGTATTATAGCACACAAAAATCTTCCAAAATATTAAAATTTATAAGTTTAACGAGCTTCGTGACTTTAATGTAGTATAGGACACGATATTCTTCCAAAGACCAAAATTTTCAAGTTTAACGAACTTCGTGACTTTTATGTAGTATAACACACAAAAATCTTCAAAAATACTCATGTAACCAAGTTTAACAAACTTCGTGACTTTTATGTAGTATAGCACACGAAAAATCTTCCAAAAGACCAAATTTTGCAAGTTTAACAAACTTCGTAACATTTATGTATTATAGCAAGCGAATTCTTCCAAAATACCAATATATACAAGTTTAACGAACTTCGAGATATTTATATATTATAGCACACGAAAAACTTCCAAAAAATTAAAATTTGTAAGTTTAACAAACTTCGTGACTTTTATGCAGTATAGCAAACGAAAATCTTCCAAAATACCAATGTAACCAAGTTTAACGAACTTCGGGACTTTTATGTAGTATAGCACACGGAAATCTTCCAAAACATCACAATTTGAAAGTTTAACAAACTTCGTCACTTTTATGTAGTATAGCACACGAAAAGCTTCCAAAGACCAAAAATTGCAAGTTTAACGAACTTCGTGACTTTTAAGTAGTTTAGCACACGAAAATCTTCCAAAATACCAGTGTATGCAAGTTTAACGAACTTCGAGACTTTTATGTATTATAGCACACAAAAATCTTCCAAAATATTAAAATTTATAAGTTTAACGAACTTCGTGATTTTCATGTAGTATAGCACACGAAAAGCTTCCAAAGACCAAAAATTGCAAGTTTAACGAACTTCGTGACTTTTAAGTAGTATAACACACGAAATTCTTCCAAAATACCAATGTAACCAAGTTTAACAAATATCGTGACTTATGTAGTATAGCACATGAAAATCTTCAAAAATATTCAAATTTATAAGTTTAACGAACTACGTGACTTTTATGTAGTATAGTACACAAAAATCTTCCAAAATATTAAAATTTCCAAGTTTAACGAACTTCGTGACTTTTATGTAGTATAGCACACAAAAATCTTCTAAAAGACCAAATTTTGCAAGTTTAACAAACTTTGTGACTTTTATGTATTATAGCATGCGAAAATATTCCAAAAAACCAATATATACAAGTTTAACGAACTTCGAGATATTTATATATTATAGCACACGAAAATCTTCCAAAAAATAAAAATTTGTAAGTTTAACAAACTCCGTGACTTTTATGTAGTATAGCAAACAGAAATCTTCCAAAATACCAATGTAACCAAGTTTAACGAACTTCGTGACTTTTATATCGTATAGCACACGAAAATCTCCCAAAATATTAAAATTTATAAGTTTATTGAACTTCGTGACTTTTAAATAGTATAGCACACGAAAATCTTCCAAAATACCAGTTTATGCAAGTTTAACGAACTTCGAGACTTTTATGTAATATAGCACACGAAAATCTTCAAAAATTTAAAATTTGTAAGTTTAACGAGGTTCGTGAATTTTATGTAGTATAGCACACGAAAATCTTCCAAAGACTAAAATTTGCAACTTTAATGAACTTCGTGAGTTTAACGTAGTATAGCACACGAAAATATTCCAAAATATCAATGTAACCAAGTTTAACAAACTTCGTGACTTTTATGTAGTATAGCACACAAAATTCATCCAGAATGTTAAAATTTGAAAGTCTAACGACCTTCGTGACTTTTATGTAGTATAGCACACGAAAATCTCCCAAAATATTAAAATTTATCAGTAAATAGAACTTCGTGACTTTTATGTAGTATAACACACGAAAAAATATTCCAAAATACCAGGGTATGCAAGTTTAACGAACTTCGAGACTTTTATGTATTATAGCACACAAAAATCTTCCAAAATATTAAAATTTATAAGTTTAACGAGCTTCGTGACTTTAATGTAGTATAGGACACGATATTCTTCCAAAGACCAAAATTTTCAAGTTTAACGAACTTCGTGACTTTTATGTAGTATAACACACAAAAATCTTCCAAAATACTCATGTAACCAAGTTTAACAAACTTCCGGACTTTCATGTAGTATAGCACACGAAAATCCTTCCAAAAGACCAAATTTTGCAAGTTTAACAAACTTCGTAACATTTATGTATTATAGCAAGCGAATTCTTCCAAAATACCAATATATACAAGTTTAACGAACTTCGAGATATTTATATATTATAGCACACGAAAAACTTCCAAAAAATTAAAATTTGTAAGTTTAACAAACTTCGTGACTTTTATGCAGTATAGCAAACGAAAATCTTCCAAAATACCAATGTAACCAAGTTTAACGAACTTCGGGACTTTTATGTAGTATAGCACACGGAAATCTTCCAAAACATCACAATTTGAAAGTTTAACAAACTTCGTCACTTTTATGTAGTATAGCACACGAAAAGCTTCCAAAGACCAAAAATTGCAAGTTTAACGAACTTCGTGACTTTTAAGTAGTTTAGCACACGAAAATCTTCCAAAATACCAGTGTATGCAAGTTTAACGAACTTCGAGGCTTTTATGTATTATAGCACACAAAAATCTTCCAAAATATTAAAATCTATAAGTTTAACGAACTTCGTGATTTTCATGTAGTATAGCACACGAAAAGCTTCCAAAGACCAAAAATTGCAAGTTTAACGAACTTCGTGACTTTTAAGTAGTATAACACACGAAAATCTTCCAAAATACCAATGTAACCAAGTTTAACAAATATCGTGACTTTTATGTAGTATAGCACATGAAAATCTTCCAAAATATTCAAATTTATAAGTTTAACGAACTACGTGACTTTTATGTAGTATAGTACAAAAAATCTTCCAAAATATTAAAATTTCCAAGTTTAACAAACTTCGTGACTTTTATGTAGTATAGCACACAAAAATCTTCTAAAAGACCAAATTTTGCAAGTTTAACAAACTTTGTGACTTTTATGTATTATAGCATGCGAAAATATTCCAAAATACCAATATATACAAGTTTAACGAACTTCGAGATATTTATATATTATAGCACACAAAAATCTTCCAAAAAATTAAAATTTTTAAGTTTAACAAACTCCGTGACTTTTATGTAGTATAGCAAACACAAATCTTCCAAAATACCAATGTAACCAAGTTTAACGAACTTCGTGACTTTTATATCGTATAGCACACGAAAATCTCCCAAAATATTAAAATTTATAAGTTTATTGAACTTCGTGACTTTTAAGTAGTATAGCACACGAAAATCTTCCAAAATACCAGTTTATGCAAGTTTAACGAACTTCGAGACTTTTATGTATAGCACACGAAAATCTTCAAAAATTTAAAATTTGTAAGTTTAACGAGGTTCGTGAATTTTATGTAGTATAGCACACGAAAATCTTCTAAAGACTAAAATTTGCAACTTTAATGAACTTCGTGAGTTTTACGTAGTATAGCACACGAAAATATTCCAAAATATCAATGTAACCAAGTTTAACAAACTTCGTGACTTTTATGTAGTATAGCACACAAAATTCATGCAGAATGTTAAAATTTGAAAGTCTAACGACCTTTGTGACTTTTATGTAGTATAGCACACGAAAATCTCCCAAAATATTAAAATTTATCAGTAAATAGAACTTCGTGACTTTTATGTAGTATAACACACGAAAAAATATTCCAAAATACCAGGGTATGCAAGTTTAACGAACTTCGAGACTTTTATGTATTATAGCACACAAAAATCTTCCAAAATTTTAAAATTTATAAGTTTAACGAGCTTCGTGACTTTAATGTAGTATAGGACACGATATGCTTCCAAAGACCAAAATTTTCAAGTTTAACGAACTTCGTGACTTTTATGTAGTATAACACACAAAAATCTTCCAAAATACTCATGTAACCAAGTTTAACAAACTTCGTGACTTTTATGTAGTATAGCGCATGAAAATCTTCCAAAATATTAAAATTTATAAGTTTAACGAACTTCATTACTTTTATGTATTATAGCAGACAAAAATCTTCCAAAATATTAAAATTTATAAGTTTAACGAACTTCGTGATTTTCATGTAGTATAGCACACGAAAAGCTTCCAAAGACCAAAAATTGCAAGTTTAACGAACTTCGTGACTTTTAAGTAGTATAACACACGAAAATCTTCCAAACTTCCAATGTAACCAAGTTTAACAAATATCGTGACTTTTATGTAATATAGCACATGAAAATCTTCAAACATATTCAAATTTATAAGTTTAACGAACTACGTGACTTTTATGTAGTATAGTACACAAAAATCTTCCAAAATATTAAAATTTCCAAGTTTAACGAACTTCGTGACTTTTATGTATTATAGCACACAAAAATCTTCTAAAAGACCAAATTTTGCAAGTTTAACAAACTTTGTGACTTTTATGTATTATAGCATGCGAAAATCTTCCAAAATACCAATATATACAAGTTTAACGAACTTCGAGATATTTATATATTATAGCACACGAAAATCTTCCAAAAAATTAAAATTTGTAAGTTTAACAAACTCCGTGACTTTTATGTAGTATAGCAAACACAAATCTTCCAAAATACTAATGTAACCAAGCTTAACGAACTTCGTGACTTTTATATCGTATAGCACACGAAAATCTCCCAAAATATCAAAATTTATAAGTTTATTGAACTTCGTGACTTTTAAGTAGTATAGCACACGAAAATCTTCCAAAATACCAGTTTATGCAAGTTTAACGAACTTCGAGACTTTTATGTATTATAGCACACGAAAATCTTCAAAAATTTAAAATTTGTAAGTTTAACGAGGTTCGTGAATTTTATGTAGTATATAGCACACGAAAATCTTCCAAAGACTAAAATTTGCAACTTTAATGAACTTCGTGAGTTTTATGTAGTATAGCACACGAAAATATTCCAAAATATCAATGTAACCAAGTTTAACAAACTTCGTGACTTTTATGTAGTATAGCACACAAAATTCATCCAGAATGTTAAAATTTGAAAGTCTAACGACCTTCGTGACTTTTATGTAGTATAGCACACGAAAATCTCCCAAAATATTAAAATTTATCAGTAAATAGAACTTCGTGACTTTTATGTAGTATAACACACGAAAAAATATTCCAAAATACCAGGGTATGCAAGTTTAACGAACTTCGAGACTTTTATGTATTATAGCACACAAAAATCTTCCAAAATATTAAAATTTATAAGTTTAACGAGCTTCGTGACTTTAATGTAGTATAGGACAAGATATGCTTCCAAAGACCAAAATTTTCAAGTTTAACGAACTTCGTGACTTTTATGTAGTATAACACACAAAAATCTTCCAAAATACTCATGTAACCAAGTTTAACAAACTTCGTGACTTTTATGTAGTATAGCGCATGAAAATCTTCCAAAATATTAAAATTTATAAGTTTAACGAACTTCATTACTTTTATGTATTATAGCAGACAAAAATCTTCCAAAATATTAAAATTTATAAGTTTAACGAACTTCGTGATTTTCATGTAGTATAGCACACGAAAAGCTTCCAAAGACCAAAAATTGCAAGTTTAACGAACTTCGTGACTTTTAAGTAGTATAACACACGAAAATCTTCCAAAATACCAATGTAACCAAGTTTAACAAATATCGTGACTTTTATGTAGTATAGCACATGAAAATCTTCCAAAATATTAAAATTTATAAGTTTAACGAACTACGTGACTTTTATGTAGTATAGTACACAAAAATCTTCCAAATTATTAAAATTTCCAAGTTTAACGAATTTCGTGACTTTTATGTAATAAAGCACACAAAAATCTTCCAAAAGACCAAATTTTGCAAGTTTAACAAACTTTGTAACTTTTATGTATTATAGCATGCGAAAATCTTCCAAAATACCAATATATACAAGTTTAACGAACTTCTAGATATTTATATATTATAGCACACGAAAATCTTCCAAAAAATTAAAATTTGTAAGTTAAACAAACTCCGTGACTTTTATGTAGTATAGCAAACAGAAATCTTCCAAAATACCAATGTAACCAAGTTTAACGAACTTCGTGACTTTTATATCGTATAGCACA